>NW_025110850.1:600000-875653 GCF_015476425.1 Leptopilina heterotoma
TGGTGTTTATATGTACACAGGAATCTTACAATAGATGTTTCTTAGTATCTATGAGTGTTGAAAGTTCTCATCCATCTGCTGAATTTTTGTTTTTGAAAATCCATTCTGAACATGATAGTGCTTTGCTTGGGGTAGTCTATAAACCGCCAAATTCTTCATTTGGCAATGACTTAGAGAATCAAATTTTTTCTTTAGTTCAATTTTTTAATAATATTTTAATAATAGGCGATTTTAATTGTAATTTAAATACTTCTTCACCTCATACTAATTATTTGGTTTCTATGGTATATTCGGCTGGACTATCAGTAGTACTTCACGATTCTACCCATCACATAAACAATTCTAGTACTAGGATTGATGTGATGTTGGTTGATGATTTGGATAAAGTGCTCTCCATTGGTCAGCATCCAGTTTCATTTTTGCCAAATCATGATTTGATTAATATTAAATTTGAGTTTGGAGAAGATTGGTCCCAAACTGCTAATAATTCTTTTTATATACGTAATTTACATAATATTCATGAGACTGATTTTCTTGCTCATCTTTCAACTTATGATTGGGCAAGTGTATACTCTGCATCTGATATAAATATTAAAGTATATAAGCTTACAGCTTATTTGACATCAGCTTTTGATCAGTTTGCACCTCTTCATGTACCTAATATTAGAAAAAGATTCGCTCCATGGATGACTGGTGAATTGAGGTCACTTATTAAACAGAGAAACACACTTTGTCGAATTGCTAAACGAACTAAACCGATTGCTGATCATGATAAATTCAAAAAAATTTGCAATTTAGTAAAGACTAAAATTAGAGATGCTCGTAATAAATATAACTTTAACATTATCCGAAATAAAAGTAAATCAGCAAATGTTTGGCATATTTTGAGAAATTTGAATATTCTGCCCCAAAAGAAGAAAGCTAATGATTCCGCTTTTCGGGCACATGAGTTTCTTGACATTGTTACGCACGCTCCTCCACCTGTGCCCTCTTTCACTTTTGAGCAGTATCCTGTTATTTCACTTACCTTTAATAAATGCATTCGAATGCAGCGGGACCCGATTGTATATCTATTAAAATGATTAAATTGGCTTTACCTATTATATTTCCGGTTTTGCTGCACATTTTTAATTTCTCTCTTCAGACGGGAGTCTTTCCTGAAATATAGAAGATGAGCAATATTAAGCCTATTCCAAAGGTGTGTAATCCGAAAAAAATTACAGATTTTAGAGAAATTTCATTAATTTGTACTCTATCTAAACCTTTGGAGAAAATTGCGTGTAAACAGCTTACAAGTTTTCTAAGGGATAATAATTTCCTTGAGCCTCTATAGTCTGGTTTTCGCGGTAATCACAGTACATGTACGGCATCTTTAAAATTTACTAGTAATGTTAAACTTACAATGGATATGAAACTCATTACCATTGTAGTTTTTTTTACTTTCCGAGGGCATTTCCATCAGTTTATCACAATCTTTTAATACGTAAACTTTCTTCATTTCAATTGTCGAAATCTGTGTGTGATTGGTTCGAATCATACATTAATTTTAGGTTTCAAAGGGTTATTGATGGAAATGGCATCGAATCAGAATGGAATAGGCTTGAATGCGGTGTTCCTCAAGGTGCTTCACTGTCTTCTGTTCTCTTTAATTTATTTATTTTGGACCTGGGAAGTCATCTGAGGCATTGTAAGTATCATAAGTATGCTGATGATTTCAAATTTTATCTTTCAAGTCCATTATCATCTTTACCAGACTTACTTCGAATGATACAAGTAGATATTAATTACGTTGAGCAATGAGCAAGTGATAATGGACTTGTTCTTAATTCAGATAAGACTCAGGCAATTATAATTTCGGCATCGGGACAACCTTCGTATGTGGCGTTGTCAACTTTGCCTTCACTTTTGCTGGGGGGTAAACCTATTGTATTCAAGGAGACAGTGAAGGATCTTGGGTTGATAATAAATAGAACATTGTCTTGGAAGGAGCAAGTATCCGACATATCGCGCAAAACATTTAGTACATTACAACAGCTAAATAGAAATAAAGACTCGCTTCCCACATCAACTCATTTGGTGCTGGTTAAATCTTTGATTCTTCCTTTGTTTGATTATTGTTGCATTGTTTATGATGATATCAGCAATGAATTAAATCAAAAACTTGAAAGATCCTTAAATACTTGCATTCGTTTCATTTATGATATTCCTAAGTTTGAACATATTACGCAGTATAGAGTTAGGTCTGGCTTATTAAATGTTGCTACGCGACGTAAATTTTTTATGGGTAATTTAATTTTTTTATTATTTGAAACTAAAGTTCCGCTTTATTTATTTGATTTCTTTGAGTTTAATAAAATTTCTGAAGAAAATTACTACAGGCTTAGAGAAAGGAAATCGATATTAATAATTTCTCCGCATCGAACTTGCTTAATGCAACGCTCTTTTATTGTTAGGGGTGCAAGACTGTGGAATAAATTGGATCCAGCGTTAAGAGATGCACCTAATCTATTAGCGTTTAAAAAACTGTTTTTTGAATTATTATTTAGAGAAAACCATGGAACATTTATTATTACATATTGGTAGGATTTCTTTTTATTGGCATTTATTTTCTAAATCTTTTAGTTGGTTTTCATATATTTAGTAAAGTTGTTACATTCTTTATATTTAATTTTTTTTTAATATTGTTATCTTCTTTTTGTATTTTGCTTCTCAGTATTGTTTTTATAATTATTGTAAACATTTAACTTGAATAAGTAACCAAATTTAATTTCGATGTATCTGTTCCTTGAAGGGCTTATTAGCCTTAGGAACTTTGTTATTCTTAAAAAAATAAATAAAAATAAATAAATTAAATGGTCTTGGTGGTTTATGCTATCACAGGCATAACATGTTGTAATGGTCTAAACCAAGGATATAGGATGTAAATAAATTATCAAAATCAGAAATCAAAGGTTTATTTATTTTTTCGCATTTTACATAATAAGTGACCCTTAGTCGGTAATGTCACTAGTAAAAGTCAGTATTGTACCGGGCCAGTAGTTGGCCAAGTGGTGCGAACGTGGCACATAGGTGGAATGCTTTTGCACAAGCGACAACGCGGTGCTGTTAAAACTATCAGAGACCATCGTTAGTGGTGCTCCACGGTTGAAGGTCGCCGCCAGGTTGTTATCCCAGGTGTTCCTGTAGAAGCAGTTGGTACGTAGAACAGTCTCTCTCAAGTCCGCCGCCTTGGCGTTGGGAAAGCTGTCCAGTTACTCTCTCCACTCTCATCCCAACCTAGCATCCTTTCGATCTACTCTCAGCGAACGCCGCCTCGTCTGTTGGGAAGAAATCCTCTTTACCATGGTCAGCGCCACTTCGGCCGCCATTCCTTAAAACTAAATCGCGAATTGACCCTAGTTAACCGCGAACGAACTCTTTAATTAGTGTGCGAGTGTTACGAACCGCGAGTGTTTTTTTTTTAAGCGTGAGAATCCGTGATAGAAGAGTATTTATTTTTCAAGTTTTTCCCCACGCGTACCAAGTGATTCACCAAAACTGTCGTTTTATGTTTATTTTTATAAGTGCTAGGATCGTCGCCAAAAAGATTAATTAATAAAAACATTATTAATTTGATTAATCAACTGTGTCATTCTTCACCCCGGGTTATCCTGATTATTACTTCCTTCCAATAAGGATTAAAAACAGTTACGAACCGTTACATTGGCGCCCAACGTGGGGCCCGAAGTGTCGAAAGATCTACAGAAATGTCGCGTAGACGAGTCAGACCTAAGAAGAATATAAGAATGGACCAAAGCCATGGGTCCTTGCATGATCGGTCTAGCAAATTCAGAGAAGAGTCCTTAACCCCACGTAGACATCAGGAAGATTATAACTTGCCTCAAGGGTTTTTTAACGTTGGTACTGCTCGTGAAACTGCAAGAAATAATCATCGGAAGAGCCTAATGGAGAAATCGCGAGAGTTTGGAGAGTTCCTGGACGTCGCATCAGAGGGACCCATTTAGAAACAGGCGGCACCGGTGAGCCGCGCAGATCCAAAGGCGTTAGAGGCAGACTGGGAAAAAGATTCAAGTAAACTGTTGGCTCAGTTTGCGCAGGTACGGAGTGATTGTGAAAGGATGCGACGGGAATATAGAGAGGTTAAAGCAGACCTGATTCACCTAGAACAGCAGGTAGTAGATGTCGAGGAGAACTTGGAGGATACGGAGATTAAGTTAAGATCTGAAATTACGCACGTGATAAAAAGCTTCAGAGACTTGAACAACAAAAATCATAAGAGTCTGGAAACCAGGTTAAACCAGGCGACCGAGGAGATGATTCATTCAAACGTTCGAGCGGTGAATTTATGTGAAAAAGCAACAGAAAAGAACCTACAAGAAATGAAAAACCTACGGGCGCAACAAGCGGAAACAGATGAGAAGATAGCCAATTGAAGGAGGCAGGGGGTCGAACCTCCTACTAGGAGTGTGGCATCGAGAATGTGTCCAAAGGCGCTTCTTTCGGAGAGAATCACTCGCCGATGAAGTTCGTGAATGAGCTGAAGGATTATTGGAATGCAGTGATCCCGAGCCAGGAAGAAACCGCTTACTTAATAGGAAGCTGCCTTAGAGGAAGCGAAAATTAAGAACTGGCGTAGTCGCCAAAACAAGACGGAGAACGAGAGATCAGGTGGCCAAAAGAGAGAGGAAAACTGTGGAACAAAAGACAAGCACTCCTAGTCTAATACCATGACTATAAGGACGCTAGCTGTGTCTGATGGAATGGACGAAGAGAAAGTCGAAGAGCCACCGAATCAGCAATCAACACAAAGACCGGAAAAATAAAAACACGCCCGTGCCATCCGTCGGGACACTCAAGGGGATGAGCACGGGAAACCAAAAAACTTTTATTAAAATGATCAATTCGAATGTGTAAAAGAAAAAAAACTGGCTAAGGAGAATATTGTCTATATTTTAACCTTAATCCAACGCCCCTAGATCAACGTGGCAGAAAGAGTGAACCGGGAGATTTTTAAATTTTTGCGTAGATAGTAGAACGATAATTCCCACAGTGTTAAAATTGATGGTTGTTTACCATGTTCTTAAAAGAAAAAGAGTAAAGTCTAATGTAAAAAAACTAAGTAAAGTGTAACTAAAAAAAAGTGTAAAAAAAGTACTTTAACTAAGTTTTACAAAGTGTAACTAAGTAAAGTTTTTTTTAAGCGTGAGAATCCGAGATAGAAGAGAATTTATTTCTTAATGGCTTCTCACTTAAGATTCCGTTAGATTTATTTAAACATTGCTTGACAGATTCTGATAGATTCTTACAAAATCTTGCGAAGTTGAGCGTTTTTACTTAGTTCATTGCGCATGCGTTCAGTGACAAAATTCGACAGACTCTGACAGACTCTCACAAAATCCGACAAGATCTGAATCAGAATATTGCGCAATTTCATGAGTGAGAAGCCCCTCGTTTATTTCTCAAATGTTTTCCCACGCGTACAATTAACGTGACCGTCGGTGAAAAAGAATCCCCCGACGATCGCTTTCTTCACATCCGTCGGTATAAGCACCTTCAAAACGACAAATTGCCTACAGCCTAAATTTTCGCGATCTTTGACATATTCGGACCGATACTCAACTTCTCACCATTTTTCGCACAGTGAGCTTATCTGTTAAGAAACTGAAGTTTCACTCCGCGACTTACCTGAAATAATTCAAAGTTTTGTTAATTATATTTTTATTTTTTACGCTGTGACTTACCTGGATGAAAAGCAGGGATTTAGTCACACGCCTTTTCCCATTTTCCGCGAAGTGAACTTACCTGTTAAAGAAACTGGACCACCACTCCGCGACTTACCTGTAATGATACCAAGTTTAGTTAATTACCTTTTTAGTTTTTACGCCGCGAACTTACCCATGCCGCAACCTACCTGGAAAGAAGCTGGAAATTAGTTACTTACCTTTATTTCATTTTTTCGCAAATTTGACTCACCCATTTAGAACAGGAGGTCTATTCCGCGACTCACTAGATATGAAGTCGAGTTCAGTTAATTAGCTCACCCTATGATTCTTCAGAAAGACCCAAATTTATTTTATTAGATTTTTCGGTATCACGAGTCGCCTTAAGTGAAACTTAAGTTACTTAAGCGTAACTTGATTTGTGGACGCAGTTTTCTGCTTTAGTAATAAAAGTAATCCAAATCAAATATCTCAGAATGACTAAACTTCATACTCTAGAACATTTAGCTTTGTTCAGTTGTGTAATGTTTGTCAAATAAAATTTAATATCTAGACAACCGTTCGTTTAATCGACTCTGCGATAATTTTGATTTAATAAAATAGAGCTATCCACGTGTCAATTGATTTTAAAAAATTAAAAAAAATGTTTATCAATTTTTAGAATGATTGAACATGTGCGAGTTTCTTATTATTTATGACATTTTTATTTTCTAAATATTAATCTCAGAAAGCATAATGAAAAATTTTTAAAATTATAAAAGACATTTTTTCTCAAGTGAGCTTTACTTTCTCTCCATTTTCAATTTCATCCAAAAATATTTTATAGTAGCCCAAAACTCATTTAGTCGCAAATATTATTTTCTTTTTGCTAAAATTCAAGCTTTTCGCTGTGCTCCATATTTTTTAATTTTTTTAAGTGTGTGCAATAAAAGTAGAGTAATTTTAATTTTTTGTAAAAGAGAAATAAAATTTAATAATGTTTGGGTATTTACATATAAAAATCCATATCTTAAAGTGTGTAACAATATATTTAAACATTTCTTTTTTATAAAAATGGCTGGCTTTATCCTCTTGTTACTTAATATACTATTCTCCGAGGATCTTGCATGGGCGATTTACTACAAGTCGTAATTTAAAATCTGGAACAAAAAACCAAAATGATTTTAAATGAAGATGCTAAAGCTAGTCAACTACGTAGGATTTTTTAGATAAATTAAAATTTTCCAATTATGTGATTAATTTTCAAGCAATTTTTTTATCGTATTTCTTTTTAATATTGACGCCAGTTTTTTTAATTGATATTTCTTAAAAATCCTACGTAGTTCACTATAACTACACGGAGAGAAATCTGTTGCTCTTAGCGCATGAGCAGGCCGTACTAAAAGTGCATACACACCACCATGCGTAAGTTGCAAGAAATCCATGCTGATTTTTCATGGATTTGAGCAAATGTGGCACAAGTGGAAAAAAGCTGTGCAAAGTTAGCACCGGCCTTTGCAAAATTAGGTGCGGACGTCTATGCGAAAAGCGAACCAAAATGTCTCTAGCGTTATTCGTAACATATTTCTTTCCGTGTACGTAGTTCATGCAAAATCATTTTGGGTTTTTTAGGATGTCTTAAAAGGATTGAGAAAAAAATTCCCTGACTTTTCTTGACTTTTTACCATTTTCATTTCTGCTTTCTTGGGACAAAAATATGGTAACTGACATATTTAACAATAAATTAATATCTAATGATAGAAACAAACGGTAATAAAAATCTCCATAAATTTTGTTACTCGACAATATCAAGTTTAAAATCAGACATCAAATTCATCATCAAGAACACAAAACTTTTGCACCGTGAGTAAAAAGAGTGTAAAGTTTTTAAATTCGTCAGTCTTAAATAAATATAAGTTGGACGGAAAAATATCAACGTTGATACTTTAAATAACAATTTTTGAACAATATGTACTACATTTTTTATCATTGAAGTAAATTAAGGGCATTCATCCATTTCAGAGTAAAATAATTTTTTTTATGTCAATGTAATCTAAATAATAATTTGTTGTCACAAGTGATAATAAATTTTGAGCATTTGGTAGATTCAAAATTTATACTGCACGCGCCGAATAAATTGAAGGTCACATTTTTATTTACCTAACATGTTGCTCATAACTCAGACTACATTTAACTTAAGAAATTTAAATACTTTGGAAAATTGGTATTTCTATTAGTTTCGCCTAGGCTTCAACTATTGAAGATCATTTTAATTATAAAGTCTTAGTGTAAAATTATGTTACAGTGATAACACATTTTTAAGTAAACTGTAAATTTGGCTATATATTATATTTAAAAGATTTCGATAGTCAAAAGCAACGAGAATTTTTTTAATTATTTTTGAAATATGTTGCCAAGAAATTTTTATACTTTCTATTTATTTCTGACTTTCAATTTAATAATATTTGCACAAGCAAATAGATATCGTTTGCCTGACAATGTAATACCTCAAAGTTATAAATTATTTTTAAATCCTGATATAACTGCTAAAGTTGGAACATTTAATGGAAATGTGTCTATTAAAATAGATGTTTTAAGTACAACTAACAATATTACACTTCACGCATCAAATTTGACAGTTGACATTGCACATACAACTCTAAAAAATGGAATAGATGAGTTTTTACCAATAAGTCAACGAATGGTTCTATCTACTGAATTTTTAATAATTAATTTTATAGACGATTTGAATCCAGGAGCTTATGAACTTAATTTAAAATTTAAAGGATATATACATGATCATCAATTATATGGATTTTTTAGAAGTTCGTATAATGATGAAAGAAAACAAAAAATGTAAGTCATTAATATTTAAATCAAGAAAAATTAAATTAAAGGAAATAATTTAAATGCTTCTTAAAATTTACAGATTTTACGCTTTAACACATTTTGAACCGACTTTTGCTCGTCAAGTGTTTCCATGTTGGGATGAGCCGGCATTGAAAGCAAAATTCGAAATTAATATTCAACATTTTCCAAATTATACAGCTCTTTCTAATATGCCAGTACTTGAAAAAATGAATAATTTAACAGAAGAGGGGAAAATTTGGACAAAATTTAAGAAAACGCCATTATTATCAACGTACACATTAGCATTCGCAGTTTCTGATTTTAAAAATGTTACCAACAAATTTGGAAACTATACAGTTTGGGCAAGTCGAACTGTTTCTGACAAAAGTATTGAATATGGTTTTAATGTTGGCTTAAAAGCATTTGATGCTATGGAAACATTTCTCGGTGTTCCATATTCCCTTCCAAAAATAGATATCTTCCTTGCACATGAATTTGAAATGAGTGGAATGGAAAATTATGGATTAATTATTATAAAGTAGAATAATTTTATTTTCATATTATTGGGCTTATTTAATTAAATATTTAAATAAACTCAGCTAATTGAGAAATTATTTGTCTAGACAAAGAAATTTTCTGACGTACAATACGACACGAACAGGATATTTTAATAAAATTAGTAAAATTGTATGTCATGAAATAATTCATCAATGGATAGGAAATCTAGTTTCTCCTGCATGGTGGTCGGATTTATGGTTAACCGAGGGTTTACCGACCTATTTTGAAAGTTTAATTAATAGAAAGGTAAGTGTGAACAAAAATAGTAATTAGAGTATTGTTAATTGTACTAAAAATAATCAAAAAATTATTTTTATTATCATCAGATTTCTGTAGATGGAAGTTCTGACGCTTTGACACAGTCTCTGTACTCAAACATGTGGGAAAGTTTCAATGAAGAAGATCTTTTAAATAATCTACCTATTTATCGAAATATTAGTGATGCATCTAATGTATTTGATAGCGTTACACAATTATATATGAAATGTAAGTAACTAATTATATTCATTTAATCGCATTAACCTTAACATTATAAAATAGAATAAGTATTTAACAATTCATAAACATGTGAAGGAGAAAATATTACCCATTTTTGCTAAATTTTAATTGTTTTACAGCACCTGTTATTATCAATATGTTGTCTAACATCGTAACTAAACAGGTTCTTCACAGAGCAGTCAAGAACATGGTGAAAAACTTGTAAGTTATGTTATATGTTTTAGAGAAAGTTAATTAATTTCTATTATTATTATTTATAAGAGAAGACGTCAAATAGTCTCCTAGTGCAGGCAGTGTCACTGACAGGATGTCAAGACTCCTTAAAAAACTGAAAGGTCATGATAATTTTCATACTAAGCAAAAACTCCATCCAGAAGACGTCAAATTGACAACTAGTGCAGGCTATCTAGTCGTCAGGATGTCGAGACTTTCTAAAAAGTGACTGGTCATGATAATATTTCCACTGAAACGAAAACTCCCCATAGAAGACGTCAAATACATACCTAGTGCAGGTTCTCTAATTGTCAGGGTGATAACACGTTTCTTTAAAAGTGACAGGACTGAACTGTAACTGACTGCCTCTCCATTTCATTGGGCACCAGTTTTCTTGTCTTCTGGGTACTATCTATCTTTCGCCTAGACTTGCTTGAGAGAGTAATTCTTTCTCCAGAGTCGATTAAAAGAATTCAATGCTATCTGAAGGGTTTTTACTATCCCGACGTACCTAGTAGTTGATTAGCAAGATATAGATTTAGCATGCCATGCTACTTGAATGCATTACTATTGTCTAAAAACAGAACCACTGCGAGGTCTCCGCTGGTAGTGCACGAGGCTTGTTCTCGCTAATTTACTCCATTGCGATGGAGTATTATCGGGACCAATACGATTCCAACTAACTGCTTTTTCTTTTCATCGGGTACCAGTCTTTTTGTATTCTGGGCAAAGTCTAGCTTGTTGTACTAACATTTGTGGAAGAAACTTGTTCCCTCTTGTTAAGATCCCATCAAACCCTTCCTCTTCTAGTTCGTCTTCCTTCATCGGATGACGGTTGTTAAGCACCTTAATCAATCCCAAATTATTATGTTGAAATACCAGTTGGACATCGCGTCGCCCTACTAGCTAAGATTCTTCTTCACCTGACAGGTCTTCAACATCTTTGTTGACATTGGCTATATTAGAATAATTACTGAGGAAAGAATTACACTGAAACTCCTAACAGAGTCTGACCCCAGAAAGATGCTAATTGTGATGGCGACGCATAGAGACGCCAGGAGACGTCTCTAATGTCTAACAATTTCACAAACCGTGAGAAGGATATGTTTGAACACAATTGATTTTGAACATATATATTTCATTAACAAAAATGTCTAAAGTCTTTATTCTGTCGAATATCCTTTACAAAAAAAACTATGCCTCCTTTTTATGATTTTAAATATTTACCATTGAAGAGACAGAATTATTTTATCCCAAATAATTAAACATTTCTTTATTACAGTCAATATCAAACGATAACAATGGATCAGTTCTTAGAATTAATTCAACAGTCAATAGATAATTCCAATTTTCCTCAAATGTACGGAGAATTTGATGTAAAAGCATTCTTGATGCCTTACCTTACTCAAGTCGGCTATCCAGTTATCAATGTTATCCGAAATAATGAAACTAAAAGAGTAAAATTAACTCAAGAATGTGTTGTATGCAAGGACAAAAATTCTACTAATCTTAAATGGACAGTTCCAATAACGTTTACAACACAATCGTCTCTTAATTTTCAATTACAACAAACTATAAATTTTCTTCTTCCTTCGAATAGAGAATTAATTATAAAGGTTAAACCAAAGGATTGGGTTATATTAAATATACAATCAATCGGTAACTATAAATATACGTATAAAGCATTTTGTTCCTAAACATAAATAAATTTTTTACTAAACTCTTTACAAGTATTTAGTAATCACTTCTAATTTTAAATTAAAATTTTTGCAGGCTATTATAGAGTTAACTATGACAATGTGACTTGGCAACAAATATCAGACTACATGAATTCAGAAAATTTTACGAATATTCACGTGAAAAATAGAATGAAGCTTTTGGAGGATGCTAGGTTTTTTGCAATTAAAGGAATAATGCCAATTAATACGTTTTATAATTTTCTTGCGTATGTCAAACGAGAAGCGGATGTTTTTATATGGAAAAATTTAATAGATATTATTATCAGTGTTTTACTTTATAAGGACCATAATGTAGTGGTAAGTTATCAATAATATTTTTATTTCGCAACATGTATAAACTTACATTCAGCAATATTATTTTCCAATGATATAATTTTAAACATAAATTTACATTTTAGGATATCTATAAAAATCTTGTAAAGTTAGCATTGGAGAATGTAAAACACGATATAAAAACTTTTGAAGAATTAAAGGCTGCATCAAATGGACTTATTTTAGATTATTGTTTGACAAGACAAGATATATGTAGACAAATTTTTCATAAGTATAACTGACAAGTACAGGCAAGTGCGAGTACTTCTAATTCGAAGTCGTACTTTAGACGCAAAGTTTAGTGAATAAGATACTTTATAAGAAATTTCTACGGGGGCACTTGTAACGCTAGTATTAAGACAAAAAGGCGAGTGTAAAATATATAAGTTAAAAAAATAAATATTAGTAATTATCAGTTGTACCGATCCATTTCGATTTTTTAGTTTTCATAAAAATTCCATCCCTTGATTGTCTTCCCAATGGATAATATATCGCGCTAGCCACACAGTATAAATATCTAAAGTCGTAAAATTTATTTTAATAAAAAAGTTGCTGTCAAAGGAAAGTTAGTGAATAGTTAAGATTTTGTTAGGTCAGGATTTTGTCACCAGAACCTCCGAGTAGTCCCACTGTAACTACATAAGGCTTGTCCTCCCAAACCAATTTTCAGTTTTCCACCTTTCTCACATAGGATACTACTACATCTAACTTCATGTAATATTTGTTGGGTTGTAAGCCCATCACTTTCCTGCTGTTTAGTTAAAAGTTCAATTTCAAATATAAAAAGAATCACATTTCTTGTTTTTATTGTTACAAAGAAAAGGTTCAATAAATTAATTGCACTAAATATTCTCAAATTAAAAATCATATTTATTCATAATATGGAGAGATTAAGTTAAATTATTAAACAATTGCAAAATTAATTCATATTGAGTCGAAGGAACATCATTCGTTTCTGTCTGACGACCGATTGCCGAAGCCCTACACCTTTTGGACCTTAGTCCTGAGCAAAAAGACAATATTTGGCAACTTTTTTTTTTCATGATTTAGAAAAATACAAAATTTACGAAAATGTGGCAACATGGTTCAAGGTTTTTACTTAAATAAGCTCTTTTTTTTAAAGTACGATCCTTTAGGTAAGGGTTAGGTACAGAGAGTCATAAACCCAGGTATCGGATATTATATTATTATCCTGTGGTTGCAACCATTTATAACGTAATTGCAATGGACTCAAGTATTCCTTTTGCCATCGTTGCCCGAAATGTTGATTCATTTGCTGCAGATGTTGATATCGATTCAGCCGATTCTGTTTGATATGTCGTTGATCTGGTTCAGGTACAGCCAAAAGAGAGTCTCCAATTAAGAAGTGACCAGGGGTTAAAAGAGTTAAGTTGTTAGGATCGGTTGAAAGATGAGATAATGGATGTGAATTCAGACATGCTTTCACTTGTGTTAGAACAGTATACAATTCTTCGTAAGTTAGGCGGGTTTTACCTACCACACGATACAAATTATGTTTTGCTGATTTTCCCGCTCTTTCCTACAGACCACCAAAATGAGGTGCTGCAGGAGGAATCATTGACCATTCGATTTGTTGATTTGATAAAAGATTCAATACATTTTCTTAAAATTCGCTGTTTGATAATAAAGATTTTAACTCTTTCAATTCATTTTTTGCGCCAACAAAATTTGTTCCATTATTAGAAAAAATGTTTTTAAATAAACCTCGTCTTAATACAAATCGTCGTAAACAATTTAAGAAAGCCAATAGGTTGTGTGCTAATTCAATATGCACTGCCTTTGTTGCGAAACATACAAATATACGCTTTTAATAGTATACGACTGCGAGATCTTTCGATAAGATGATATGGTCCAGCATAATCAACGCCTGATGTGTAAAAAGGCCGTTCTGGGGTAACACGAGCTGTTGGCAAATTTGCCATGATATATTTGATTTTTGATGGTTTCATTTTAAAACATTTAATACAATTTCGTAATATTCCTTTTACGGCATTTTTACACGCAATCGGGCAATATTTAGTTCGCAATGATGCCATTACAGTTTGACATCCTGCATGTAAAAGACGCAAATGTTCATACTGAATTAACAAACGAGTCAAGCGATTGTTTGGCGATAAAATAATCGGATGCTTTTAATTGAAAGATACTGGTGCATTTTCTAATCGACCACCCACCCTAAATAATCCCTCTGTGTCAAGGAAAGGATTTAAACCCTGAAAGCTTAGGCCCTTTTTTTGCATTGTTAATAAATCGCATACAATAAGCAGTGGCTTGAATCAAAGAAGTTAATTTGAAAATACGTTCCAGTAAAGAAAAGTTCACTACTGTGTTAACAAGAAGTGTGCACTCGCGCTTGCATTCCTCTGGCATTTCAAGTACACGTTCATTTTCTTGATTTGTCCACGATTCTTCATTTTGTAATAGATATTCGGGTCCATTCCACCAAAGTTTGTTGTCCTGTAGATCCATTGGATTTATTCCTCTTGACATTAAGTCAGCAGGGTTATCCGAATAGGAAACATGATTCCAATTTCCATTTGTTAGAGTTTGAATTTCACTTGTGCTATTGGCTACATAGGTTTTCCAATGATTTGGAAGAGATTTTATCCATTGTAAAACAATTGTTGAGTCGGACCAAAAGAATTCATTCTCCAATTTTACTGTGAGCGCTCTACATACCGAGTCTAATAGTTGTGCAAGTAACACCGCTCCTAAAAGTTCAAGTGTTGGTAGTGTGATTTTTTTATTGGTTGATTTAGCACATAATAAATGTACATGATATTTGTTTGACTCACCTGTTGATTGAATGAATATACAAGCTCTATATGCCGTTTCTGAATCATCGCTAAATCCGTGAAGTTGAATATTCCGTGCATTATCTGCAATAACTCGACGCTCAATTGTAACCCAATATATCAAAAATCTGAGCAATTCTTGATAATATTTTTCGTTTAGTAAATTTTGATTCTATTGACTGTTTTACTGCATATTTTAATTTGTCCTGATTGGAGTTCCACACGAGTCCTACTGTTTTTGGCACTTTGTTGTCGTGTAATATTTTGTTCTTGTGAATTAAATCTTTGTTTTCAAAGACTCGGTTGTCATTTGAACAACACTTTCTCAATACGAATCCATAATCTGACAATAGTTTATTTAATTGATTCTTTATTGTCACAATTTCTTCCAGTGATTCTCCTTCTGTTAAAAGATCATCAACGTAAAAATCCCTAATGATAATTTCACTCATGATTGGAAATCTTTTCTTATTCTCTTCGCCGATTTGTCGTAAAGTTCTTGTTGCTAAAAACGGCGCTGACGTTGTTTCATATGTGACTGTTGTTAATCGATAATCTTGAATTGGTTCTGTTGAATCCTTTCTCCAAAGAATTCGTTGTTAATCCTGTTGATTTCTAGAAATTTTTATTTGCTGATACATTTGAGCTATGTCGGATGATAATACGATTTTATGTTGCCGAAATCGTATAACAATTGAGAATAAATCACATTGTACGGTGGGTCCAGTATGTTGTGTATCAATTAAAGATACTCCAGACGAAGTTTCTGATGATCCATCATATATTACTCTGATGTCGCTCGTGGTACTGCTTTCCTTGAAGACGGCATGATGTGGCAGATAACATGGTGGCTTGGTAGTGTGTAGATCTTCTGTAGGAATTGGCTCCATGTGTTCTTGATTTTCATAATCATCCATAAATTCGATGTGTCGTTTTTTGATTTCAGGTTGTTTCTTAAATTTGCGTTCCATTGCCAATAGTCTCTTTTCTGCCATATTTCGAGATTGTTGATTAGTTATCAAATTACAAGATAGTTTTTTCTTTGGCTTTTGAGTGCAAAGTTCCATTGGTCCAGCCCTGTTGCGTCTTCTGTATAGTAGGTTAATCGTCGCGTAATTTAATTTGTCCTACACATAATAATTTTCAAAAAAGTCCTGCGCTAATTAATAGGTCTACAGGTCGAGTTTAAAAATATGCAGGATCAGCTAATGTAATTCCTAATGGGACTTCAATGTCGTTTCGTCGTAAAGGTATATTAGGCATGTCTTCTGTAATTTCTGAGGTTACTAAACAATCGATATTTTTAGAGAATCTTGTGCAGGTTGATTCAATGGTAACAGATACACTGTGTTGAGGTTCGTATGTAGTGTTACCTACTCCAGATATAACAACGTCCAAAGTTGACAAGGGTAATTTTAATTGCTAACAAAGGTCTAATCCAAACAATTGCAGTTCCAAATAGAATATGTTCTCTGGAAGATGCTTTCGTTAGTAAAATAGTTTTAACATTTGTGTCAGTTTCTGATGTGATTTCTGAATTTGTTGTTGGTTCTTGAGGAGTTCGATCGCAATAGCAATAGCAAAGTGTAATGTTTCGCTGGGCATTTTTTACAGGAACCGAAAGTGCATTGTTTATTGCGGTGTTCAATAGATAAACGGTTGAAACAAACGCGAAGGCGCATCACTTCTTGAATTCTTTCCTCTACTGGAAGTTTTAAAAGTTTTTCACAATTATAAAGTGCATGATTTTCATTACATAACGACACGATTTTTTAGTAGTCGCATGTGAGGCTAACCGTTCTCCACCCTTGGAATGAGTATCTTTAGAATTTGGTTTGTTTTTATTAACATGGTTATTCGATGTTTCTTGCTTTTCAATCATAGTTTTTTGCAGATATTTACAATGAGTTTCGAGAAAAGTTGCCAATAAACAAATAAATGATTACAGTATCCCAACTTTCAATCTTTTCCCCTAAAGATTTCAGAGACAAGAGATGATTGTTAGTATCGTCTATTAATTGTCTTAATGTCACGAATGAGAGTTTTGTAACACATGGTGTGTCAAATAATGCCTTGATGTGGTAGTGGGTTAATAAAGATGAATCTTCATACCTAACTAAACTGTTCCACTTTTCAGTGACAGTTTGTGTCAAAACTTGGCAAAGAGGTTTACAAATTCTTGTTTGATTCTTGGTTAGACATTTAATGTAATTGTAGTAAATGAGAGTAAATAACAAACTCGTTTGTTTAACTTCAGAATAACTCTCCTTCTGAATTTTTTACTCGAAAAATTTTACTCCTTACTCGCATTGATTGACATTTACTCCCAAAAATTTTTAAAGTGTAGTTAATAAAATCATTAAACATAAATGCTTAAAGAAACAAAAACTTAATACAAAACTATAAAATGTTTGAAAGAAAAATATGAATAAATTAACCAATTCAATTCAAACAATATATTAACTTTTGTTTCTTCTACTCAATGATAAATTTTAAATAGAATTTTTAATAGAATACTCTCTAAAAAATAATAAATTGAAATCTGTGTGCTGTGAAAATACACATTAAGAACTTTACGCTTTTAAAAATAGTAGATTAAAGAACACCTGTCCTATTGTAATATTTTCTTATAAAATTTGTATATGTTAACTTTTATTTCAATTGCGAAGCAGTATCAAAATGATTTCAAAGAAATTTAAATATTTCACATTATAATCAATATAGGAACCTTCATGTATTCAATTAGTTTAACAATAAAGCACCTTACTTTCTATAGCAGAATATTTTCTATTTAATTATGAACAATTTCTTTTATTTTCAGTATAAAAAAGCAAAAATAACTGTTATTTTACTAAAATAAGTATAAATATTAAGAAATTTACTAAAAGAGTTGTAATTTCTAAAAAAGAATTAATCGATAAAGACCATAAAATAACATAAAATTATAAAATACATAACTTGCGGAAGAATATTTTCTAAAATGATATTTATAATTTGTTCATTTTTCTTATTTGGGGTAAGTTTTAAATTGAATGCTAATTTTTTATAATAAAATTAATTACTAATATAATCTGTAATTATGAATTGGACAATTATAAACTAAATATAAAATCATAATTAAAGACTTTAATTGATTAAATGACATTATTATATAGTTAAAAAATATTTAATTTTTAAAATGTCAAACTACTCAAGTTTCAATACAGCTTTTTAGTTAAGAATTTTATTAGAAAAATATTTTTTTTAGAACGCACATTCTTTTGATGTTAGCGATTTGTGGAATCAGAAGAATTTCCTCATTTCCTCATTTACTAATCTCGATCAATTAGAAACAAATTTAACTAAAGCTGAATTCAAGACTTCCTACTTAAAAACCTATAGTAATATATTTCATGCAAGCACAAACAGAGTGAGTATTATTTTTTTAAAAATTCGAAAAAATAAATAAATTGTTATTAATTTTTTCTTTCATTAAATATAAGTTATTCTTGATAATTAATTGTAATTTGGAATTATTATTGTTTAATGATAATTTTATTTAATTTTCAATCGTAATTAAGAACTAATTACAGCTAAATGAAAGTAAATAATAATTCCTGCATATAATTATGAATAAATTAAAATTTGTTTTGTTCATTTTCATGCAGGCTCTTCACAACGCTTACGCAAATTTAAATGGAGAAAGAAAAGACCAATGTTTAGTCATATATGAAAATTATGTAAATTCGAGAAATTCATCTTTAGATCAAGCAAACGAATGTTATGAAACTGTTTTCCGAAAATTCAATTTCAAGAGTGCTAATATGCAGGATGTTTTTAATAATTACAAGTTGTTCCTACAACTTTTAAATATCACTGACAATGAAATTGAAAGTAGAATAAAAAGCACTGGAGTCATAATTCATAATAAAAGCGTTTCTAATGAAGATTCTCGAAAAGCATATTTAGACACTTCCGACTTTACACTTCAGGTGAACATACTGTTTAAAATATTTTTATAAAAATAGAACATACTAAAATAATTAATTTTATCTGAGACATGGATTAGCGTCGTTTAAATCTGTGAATCAAGTTGAGAAGATTTGGGATAGCGGTTCCTAATTTGTCTATCCCTCTTCTTTTTATTCTGCGCGCGCTTCTTACTGAATAGCGCGTTTAAAAAAACGCTAGTTCCTGATCTAATAGTAAAAATATCTAAAAATTAAACCTGTTTTTAATTTTTTCAGACATATCTTAAAGTAAACAAAAAATACGAAGTTATTTATCGTAATAGTCGACAGATGATTGAACTTGTTGAACATATGTCACCAGACTTAAAACAATGCGAGGAAGCGATGAGTGAACAAAAAGAAAAATTATTTACCCATGAAGTAGAGACTTGTGCTAATGTTGTAATAGCTAGAAATTAAATAATTTTAATTAATATTAATAATAGTAATAATAATAATTAAATAAATTTATTTGCATAACTATCTAGGGTTATTTAATTACTCAGTGCTTTTCCTTAATTTCCACGTCCAGGGGGTCGATTCTGTAACTTTCCCACTTCCCACTCTCATTTCCCACCTTCCACACTCACATCCCACCTTTAACTTTTCACTCTCACTGTCCACATTCAACTTCCCACTCCCACCTTCCACTCTCACTTCCCACCTTCCACTGTCACTTCCTACTTTTTACTTTCACTTCCCTTCTTCAACTTTCCACTCTCACCACCCACTCCCACTTCCAACCTTCACTCTTACATCACAGTCCCACTTTCCACCTTCCAATTTTCACTCTCACTTCTCAATCTCATTTCACCCCTCTCATTTCCCACTCCCACCTTCCACTTTCCACTCTCACTTCCCACTTTTTACTTACACTTTCCTTCTCCCACTTTCCACTCTCACTAACCACTTCCAACCTTCACTCTCACTTCACACTCCTACTTCTCACCTTCCACTTTTCACTCTCACTTCCAACCTTCACTCTCACTTTAAACTCCCACCTTCCACTCTCACTTCCCACCTTCCACTTTTCACTCTCGCTTCTCAATCTCATGTCACCCTTCTTACTTCCCACCTTCCACTCTCACTTCACACTCCCACTTTTCACTCTCATTTCTATTTCCCACTTTTACTTCCAACCTTCCATTTTTCACACCTTTTTTACACTCACACTTACTCCTCTCACTATCTACACTATCGGCGGAAATTGTGTGACCGCTAACACCTCGAGCTAATAAAAAACACACCCGCACAAAAACAGTGATAACTCCTTCAAAAATGAAGCTAGATGCTTTTTTTTAAATTGCATTGGAAAGCTTATTAAATTTCCAATGAAATGGCACTATTTTCATTTGCATTGCATGAATAGGAAGCGAGATATCATGTTATAAACACAACAAAATAATTCTATTTTTTTTTAATTTCTTACACTGACTTTAATTCCTGGCAAAATTTAGAAAAGTTTATGGAACAAATTTTTACTTTCACAGACTATTCCTTTTAATCTAAGCTTTAAATAGAGACCAAGAATAGTAAAAAATATTAACGGGTTTCTGAGATATTAAAAAATTGTCTGACCGTGCGAAGCAAAATTTTCAATCATCGATTTTTCTAATTCGCCGTTGATTAAGTTGTGTGGCTATGAAAAAAGTTTCGAAAATTAATTTTGCCAAGTGCAAAAAAAATATAATTATTTTGTTGTGTTTATAACATGATATCTCGCTTCCTATTCATGCAATGCAAATAAAAATAGTGTCATTTCATTGGAAATTTAATAAGCTTTCCAATGCAATTTAAAAAAAACATCTAGCTTCATTTTTGACGGAGTTATCACTGTATTTGTGCGGGTGTGTTTTTTAATAGCTCGAGCTGTTAACAGACGCACAATTTCCACCGGTAGTGTACCTTGCACTCTTAATCGTTAATTAGGTATTAGTGGAAAGTGAAAATGTAAAATTGGAGTGAAAAGTGAGAGTTAAAAGTAGAAAGTGAAAGGGGAATGTGGGAAGTCAAAGTGTGAGTAGAAAGTGGAATGTGATAAGTGAGACATGAAAGTGGAATGTGAAAAGTGGAAGGAGGGAGTGGAATGTGAGAAGTCAAAGTGGGTGTGGGAAGTGAGAGTGTGAATGTTACAGAATGTGGGAAGTAAATGTGGAAAATAGAAATGAGTGTGAAAAATGAAAGTGGATAGTGGGAGGTGAGGGTTGGAAGTGAGAGTGGGAAGTGGAAGGTGGGAGTAGGCAGTGAGAGTGGAAAGTAGGAAGTGGGGAGTAAGAGTGAAAAGTGGAAGGTGGGAACTGGGACTGAGAAATGAGAGTGGGAAGTGGAAGGTAGGAAGTGGGAGTGAAAAGTGGAAGGTAGGAGTGGTGAAATGATAGTGGGAAGTGAGATTGAAAAGTGGAAGATGTAAAGTGAGAGTGGAAAGTGGGTAGTGGAAGATGGGAAGTGTGAGTGAAAAGTGGGTAGTGAGAGTGAAAAGTGGAAGATGGGAAATGTGAGTGAAAAGTGGGAAGTGAAAGTGGAAGGTTAGAAGTGAGAGTGAAAAGTTGAAGGTAGGAGTGGTGAAATGAGAGTGGGAAGTGAGATTGAAAAGTGGAAGGTGTAAAGTGAGAGTGGAAAGTGGAAGATGGGAAGTGTGAGTGGAAGGTGGGAAGTGGGAGTGGGAAGTGAGAGTGGAAGGTGGGAAGTAGAAGGTTGGAGTGGAAAGTGGGAGTGGGAATGTTACAGAATCGACCACCAGAAGTCCATGGAAAATTAGTAAACTAGTTAATTGAATATGTTTCAGCATTCGTCGTATGTCTTAGCAGATCTTCTCGATGAGATTATTGGTGATATTTAAATAAATTTATACTTAAATCTTTGACCGCTTTACGCGAATTATTAAGTTAATTAAAATCGAGTTACAATCCTAATATTCGGATACTACTAAACGTCCACTAAATCCTGTAATGTCCGTTGTTAACTGAGTTAAGTACACTCTAAAATATTTTGGATATTCCATTGCAAACTAAATAACTGAAAGTGTAAATAAATTTCACTCTTATCTAGTTTTATTATGCTTCCCATGATGTTACCACGGGTCGTTATAATATTGAAAAAAAGTATGATATATTCACCGACTGATAATTCACGTAACCGGGACCAATGTGAATTTCTCAGTCGACAAACGCTGACAGTGACGAGACGACAAAGTGTACACGGTGGCTGGGCGAAAAAGGGCGTATCGTTTCACGATTTCTTCTCGTGAGTCTCTTGAGGGGATCGACGGGGAATGACCTGGCACCACCTCTTCTTCCTTCCCAGAAGCATGGAAGTGCCTATTCACGTTGTTGGTTGCGGTCACACCCACACTGTGAAACATCGCAAGTAGAAAAGACCACACAGCAAAGAAGCGTTGTTCGTTACTACTTCTTCTTCTTCTTTTTTTCTCCCCTCCTTTTTCTTTTCGTTTCCTTTCCTTCTACTCTATATAGGAACGCTCGACCTTCACTTAGCTTACACTTCCTGTCAGCAAAAACTGACCGAGATGACTCTTGAAACATCAAGAGACCTGGCGCCCGACGCCATTGATTTAGTGCAAGCGCGCTTAATATATATATACGTATATATATATAGAACGCTAAATTGCCCGGGTGCACGCCAGAAGTGTATATACCCTCTGCCTTTTGATACGCATGAGATATCAGAGATTGATTCACCTGCTGCTTTGATCATACTGCAATTTTTATACCGAAGCCCAACATTTCCACAGTCGCAATACTCGAATTGTTTCTGATCATAAGGCGGTGTCAGAATTGATATTTCAGAGCAGGTACAAAAACATATTTGTTTTGAGAACGCTCTTGAAAATGCTATTAGCATTTTGTACACTTAGATGATTCTTAAAAATTTAGTAATTTTACATTTTTCTCTCTCGTTGTTGTCTTAAAATTACTCTCTGCAAAACATTTTTCTATTATTTACGATTTGAAGAAGAATTAAAAGATATTTTAGGTTTTATGTAAATTGACCTATCATTACAAACAAATATAGATTCATTTACTTGATGTTTATTATTATTAATAATATCTAATTGTTTCTAATAATTATTTGTCATACTATTTCAATTTGAAACTTTTTTCCACTTTTGACTAATTTTGTCAGTTGAAACCACTATGAGAAGGAACAATATAAGATGTTTTCTAGATACACTCTAAGAACGCTTTGAATATAAGTATCTTTTGCTAACATAAAACGATACATTTATTCTCAAAGCGCTCATAGTGAGAACCTCGAAATCACTCATAGCCACATGAAGCGTCAAAGCATGACGCTCTTTATTATACAAGTGGGAAGACTCACGGATTTTCAATCAATTGTATAGGGGCGAAGTACATTTACATTTAAAGGGTATGTAAAATCGTAGAATGTTCTAGAAGCGTTTCGTTTGCTTTCTACACTTGATAATCAAATCATAACAAAAAATTAATAATTAACTTCTACATAATCAAGCCCTCAAGAAAGTGTTAAGGATCTTGTAATTTTTTTTACTATAGACCCCATAACCTGGATCCTTAGGAGTAACAAAAGCAGATCGTAAGTTTATTAAATATTAAATTTAAAGAAGTTAACAATTTTCCCGAATCAATCTACACAAATAAATTAAATATCTTAAATAAATCTCGATAAGCTCATGGGCTTCAATGTATCGACAGCACAGCTGCCCTAATACAGAAACCTGCTTAATTTGAAAAATATTTTCGAAATTAATTAATAATTTCAAAATTATCAAAGAACTCAGAAAAAACGAAATTATTAATTAATTTCGAAAATATTTTTCAAATTAAGCAGGTTTCTGTATTAGGGCAGCTGTGCTGTCGATACATTGAAGCCCATGAGCTTATCGAGATTTATTTAAGATATTTAATTTATTTGTGTATAGATTGATTCGGGAAAATTGTTAACTTCTTCAAATTTAATATTTAATCACCGAATGATAAATTCACTTCCTTCAATTTATTGAATATTCTTAAGGGCCATGTTCATAGAGAAAATTTAATACCTATCCCAATTCATCAAAAGTTATTTTTAGTTCATTCAAAGGAGCTACCCAAAATTACAGAGAGTGAAAAAATTTAGTTTGACAGAACAAAGAGAAGAAACTTGAACTTTAGTTTCGAAACGATACTACCTTTTCATTTTACAGGAAATTAAGTCGACGCTTTTTCAGTAAACACTTTCTCTCTCTTTTGCCAGCTTTGTTGCTATTTGAAACTGAGGAATTCGTAACAACTGTTCCATTAAATAAATACCAGTTTTATGTTATGTTTTACATAGAATGAGCAAGTTCATCTGTAATCGGTTCATACCCAGGAT
Organism: Leptopilina heterotoma; assembly: GCF_015476425.1. Classification (NCBI taxonomy): domain Eukaryota; kingdom Metazoa; phylum Arthropoda; class Insecta; order Hymenoptera; family Figitidae; genus Leptopilina; species Leptopilina heterotoma. The sequence continues at coordinate 624,030 of NW_025110850.1, forward strand.
AAATGCAACGATTCCTTTGGCTGGAAGTTAGCATTGACGATGATAAAATTGGCGATCATTTTAAAACACTATCTCAAGACCGCAACTCTCTTTCTCTCTCGTGAGAGACGCTAGCTTTTATTGCTGCCACTTTTACAGCCTCAGTGTGAAGGAACGCATTACATATTTTAAGGTCGTGTTTGTGAGTCTGCATCTCCCTCTCTTATGGCAATGCAAGAATGTCTTGTCGCCACGCATTTCACATCGTTTGCGATAACGTCTCGACAAACGTGTCACCAGGTTACTTAAACGCTTCTTGCAAAATCCAAGGGATGACAATGTGTGAATATCACAAATTGCACATATGTTTTCCAACGACTATAAACGAGTAATTTTTGTTAATTAATTTTCCATCCCGATGAAAAAATATTGAAGGGGAATATATTTTTAATTGAAAAGATAAAAATATAGTTTGGAAATTTCAGTGACGTTACTTCTTCAACAGTAATTTACCCAACATTCGTCATTTGAACATTAGGAGAAGATCATCGACACTGAGTATGAAGAGCATGGAATTGCAGAATGATTATCTTTCGTAGTCTGTAAATAACTCAAGGGAGAAGAATTGGAATAGATGTGCGCTCACGTAAATCAGATCAAGTCCCTATGAAACAAGATCATTTATCGGTAGGAACGTAGAATGATCATTTTCTATCCGAGAATTCATTGCCTCTAAAGGGTTCAATAAGTTCATTGATCCCGGCGCACGAAACGGTTCCTAATGCTGACGCGCTTCAGATTGAGAGCAAAGGAAACGATGGATAGATAGATCTTCACATCGCGTGAGCATTCAGGGAGATATACATATATATATATATATATATATATATATATATATACTTGCACGTGTAACCTGAGTACACTTTAGAACCGCGCCGAACACCATTTTCAGTAGCATCGCCGAGCTTAAGGGGCGCATTAGCAAATACCTCTCGAAAGTTTTAAGATAACGGAAAACCAGTTTTGCGGACCCCGACCTTTGCTTGGTGATCTAGAAGTGTTTCTAGTCATCAAAAGTGTCTATCGAACGAGATGAGTATATCATTTGTTTTACCTCGATCTGAAATGATGACCCTAAAATTTAAAATATTATTATTTGGTAAAATTAAAAATATCAAAAGGGTACTAAGCTTTTTTAATCTGTATGCAAGGAAATTACAGTTTTACGAAAATAGAATTTGAAAAGAAATTTAGCAACTTGTTATTCTTCTTTTTACAAATTGTGTGGGAGAAAGGATCAGGATATTGTTGATTAGTGACCGGGATTCTTTTATGGGGTTACTTGGAATTTCTCTTAAACGTCTTTGTTCCCTTAAATATATGCCACTTCTAATTTCGATTTCTCACCTTGGACTCGGTAAGCTTGGACTGTGAAACTAAATTCTCAAACAGCTCCTCCGCTGAATATATATAGTGCACCATCGCATCGTCAGTTCTTCAAGATGGTTATTAACATTTTAATAGCCTACTCATCCCGAAATGGACGCATCATCCGTTCGGACATTGATAATTACTACAATTTACTAATATGCAACACTTTCTCACACGTCTTTTCGGAACGAACCTAATTTTTACTGTTCGTGTTCCTTTTTTTCTCATGTTTCATTTTGTTTCGAAAAATTTTCTTTTTCTATATCTTATCGCAGACTTGTTTCTAGAGAGAGAGAGAGAGAGAGAGAGAGAAAATCAAAGTCGCCACTAATATGGACAGATCGCGCCCACGCGCCATATGGCCCACGCCTTTTACCATCATCGGCGACTGCGAAACATTTATTAACTTCAAATTTCCGTTATTCTTGATAGGCATCTAGTTTTCATACTTTCTTCGTTTAGATTTTAAATTTAGAGAAAAATTTTTCTCGCCAAGATTGATGGAAATAAATTCAGAACCAAAAATCATATTTGATTTTGTATAGCCTACTCATATCGTGAAATGGAATCTATTTCCATTTAAAGTAGAGAGAGAGAAAGAGAGAATTGTGAGCAATTTATTGACCGTTCTTCATTGTCGAAGCGTTAAAGGTAATTTTCGAGCAATCACGTGACCAGGATTACCGGCACTACCGCACGTGATATCAGGACGCGCAATCTAAAGTACCGCTAAAGGCAGAAAGAGCGGAAAAATCTTTCTACCTTATTTACTGCGTCCACTCGACTTGAAGATAGTCCTGCTGGCTCAACAGCAGCTGTCAGCTAACCTCGACCTCGCTTCACACTTCCTCACTGACAATGATATCCAGAATTCAAAACCATTAGCAATATAGAGTGGACAAAGATCAAAAGTGCTCCCAGTATTATTACGAACTTATTTTACAAAGTTTTACTGAAATTACAAAAAAGTAATTTAAAAAGGAATTTACTCCCTAGTGTCTTAAGAATGTTTATAGAATGTTCTACGTCTGACTTAGGAATGTTTTCAAAATAGTTCCAAGCAAGTCATTAGAACGTCCATAAGACAGCTTAAAGTATTTGAATTCATACAGCTTTAATTTATTTTTCCAAAGTATATTTTTAGAACCCTTCATGGACAGACATAACATTCTTTTCGACTGTTATCATGTGATCCTTTTGACGTCTATAGAATGCTTTTTGGATGACATTTTTTTATCCCATGCAATGAAATGAACTTCATTAATATATTTACTTCTCTAATTAATAATGCCTAACGTATAGACAAAATGTGATTCCCTTTTAAAATTCCCGTTGCAACTTGTTCTGGGTACCTTACTAAAAATTTTCAAAAAATGTTCTAAAATTGATAACCTTTGATAATTTAGAAATTATTAATTAATGTGGAAAAAATATTTTTCAGAATAAGCAGGTTTCTGTATTAGGACAGTTGTACTGTCGATAAATAAAATTAAGAATCTTATGTGAGAAATTTATTCGTAGAGATTTTTAACTTCTTTTACATTTTAATTTTAATGTTAAGTCGCTGATTATGAATCTGGTATTAGATTTTAGAAATTCAAAATGGCGGATCTAATATGGCGGACTAATTTTTGAAAAATTAATAAGATTTGTTATTCGGGAGGGTTTAAGGTCGATAATTATGAATCTACAATCAGATTTTCAAAATTCAAGATGGAGAAAATTGATGGGTATCATTAGTAAATGATCATATGAAGGTGAAAATTGAATAAAATTTAATGTTTTGTTATGGTAACACAACATTAAAATAACTATTGTATACTAATTATTTAACAGTTAATCTGAATCTTTGCAAATAAGAATTTAGATTACTAATTTAAATAGCAAAATTCAACATTAACAGGAAGCAACTAAAGGAATGAAATTTATTATAGGGTATCGTGTTCTATTTTAAAAAATTTCAAAACTCTTATTATTATAACCAAACAAATAAGCAAGAATTCGAGTTTGTGACTGAGTGTTATATTTTTGGTGTTTCTATTTATCTTTGCTAAATTGTTAACAGGCAGGATGTGGGACATGTGGTTAGGTTCACGATCTTTGGATACCAGGGTCATTGGATCGAATTTGTGGCTTTTGTTTGAATCGTAATTATGATGAGTATCTAGAAGTTTCGCGGTGACTTGAGACTGATGTGGTTTTTGAAAAACTGACAAGAGAATTCTCGGCTCACTAGATAGTAAATGGAAAAAGAATATAGGTATATATAGAGACTTTACTCGACCGCAACTACTACTACTAGTAAAACCACGTTGTCTACTTCCACTAATACTATCACTATTACCATCAGTAAAGTATAGCAATTCACTTTCGTCTCGCTCTCTCAAGCGTACTCTCAACGTTCTTCAATCTACCTTCGTTTTCTATCAAGCATGTTCTCTACCATCATCACACTTTTTACTCCAATCCATTGAATCTTCTTATATGTGTACATGAAACTAGGAAAAATGATCTCTTCACATTTCTTTCCTTTGTATTTTAAACAAATTTATAAATTACACCTAGAGAAATGATTTATTTGAATTAAATAAAATTTATTTCAAACAAATAAAAAAGGATATTTGTCACAGAACCAACTAAACTTTTATTTAGCTCAAATAATATTTTTTATTTGAATTAATATATTTCGTTTAAATATCCATTTTTATTTAAATGAAAAAAATTTTATATTTTCTTTAAATATATTTTATATTTAGAACAAATAAAAAACACTTTTCATTTTAATAAATCCTGTAAGCATTCTAAAATATTAAAATTCACTTATAACCTTCAAATAAATTTAACAATCACAATCACTAATGGAACTTTTAATATTCATTAAAATAAATGTTTATTTTTATAAGAATATTTGTTAAATAAAGTCAGGTTTTTTTATTGTTAGTCATTTTACTTTACTTTTTCACTTCATATGTAAAAGTCCACTGTCACATTTTTCTCACAAAATCTCAAATAAGACACTAAAATGTAAATGAAATCACATACAAATCTGTTACTTTGTACTAATTAAAATTTTCACTTAAAAAGAAAAATTCTGTACTTAAATCAATTAAATTTGTTAACTATTCATGATGAATAAACCTCTTATAATTGTACGCGTTAAACTGTTAAAAGCAAAACATCTTATTGTTTTACTATAGCAATGCAATATGCGCAGGCGTCTACTTATAAGTCAAACAAACATTTATTTGAATCAAATATATTTTTTATTTGCTACAAATATACTATTTCATAAATTGCAAATATATTTCTTTATTTTAGATTAATTAGTGCATTTATTTGAAATAAATATTAGTTTATTTATTTTAAATAAAATATTTATTTGCAACAAATAAATTTTTCTTAAATATACACTTTTAGTTAAAATAAATAACTTTTTTCTCTGGGTGTATAACAAATCCAAGAAAGAAAAGTAATATTTTGAATAATGTAAATTTTACTCGACGACATAGAAAATCCAACAAAAATGTTCCTTCCGGAACCAACTCGTACAAGGAAAAATGAATTCCAACACATGTACGATTTTTCTGAAGCATTCGAGTGATGGGAAATTTTATATAAAAAGAGCAAGCTGTTCCGTTAACCAGAGAGTATTTTTTGGAAACCAACCTAAGCACATCGTTCAGGGGGTCGATTATGTAACATTTCCACTTCCCACCTTCAACTTTCCACTCTCTCTTCCCACATTCCATTCACACTTCCCACCTTCCACTCTCAATTCCAACCTTCCTCTCTCCCTTCACACCTTCCACTCTCACTCCCTCCTTCCACTTTACACTCTTACTTCCCACTCTCAATTCCCACTCCCTCTATCCACCTTCCACTCTCACTTCCTACTCTCACTATCCACCTTCAACTATCCACTTTCACTTCCCACTCCTACCTTCCACTTTCCACTCTCACTGCACACCTTCTACTCTCAATTCCCATCTTCCACACTCTCTTTCCACTCTTAACTTCCACTTTCCACTCTCACTTCCCACTCCCACCTTCCATTTTCCACTCCCACCTTCAACATTCTACTTTCATTTTCCACTTCCCACTCTAACTTACCACCTTCCACTCCCTCCTTCCACTTTCCACTCTTACTTCCCTCCTTCCACTCCCAGTTCCCACTCCCACCTTCGACTTTCCACTCTCACTTCATACCTTTCACTCCTACCTTCCACTTTCCACTCTTACTGCACACCTTCTACTCTTACTTCCCACCTTCCACTCTCAGTTCACATCTTCCATTCTCACTTACCCCTTCCACTCTCACTTTACACCATCCACTTTCCACTCCCACCTACAACATTCTACTCTCGTTTTCCACGTCCCACTCTCACTTACCACCTTTCACTCCCACTTCTCACCTTCCACTTTCCACCCTCCTTTCTCACTTCACACCTTCCATTTTCACTTCCCCTTTCCACTCCCACTTTCCCCTCTCACTTCGCACTCCCAATGGTAGGAAAGTGGAAATGGGAAGTAGAAGGGGGAAAGTTAGAGTAGAATGTTGAAGGTGGGAGTGGGAAGTGAGAGTGTAAGGTGGGAATTAAGAGTAGAAGGTGTAAAGTGAGAGTGGAAAGTGGAAGGTGGGAATTGAGAGTAGATGGTGTGAAGTTAGAGTGGAAAGTGAGAACTGGTAGTGGAAGGGGGGTAGTGAGAGTGGAAGGTGTGAAGGAAGATAGGAATGTTGGAAGTGAGAGTGGAAGGTGGGAATTGAGAGTGGACGGTGGGAATTGAGAGTGGAAGGTGTGAAGTGAGAGCGGTAGGTGGGAGTGAGAATTAAGAGTGGAAGGTGTGAAGTGAGGCTCTTTGTGTTTTGTTTAAAATAGGATTATATAGATTGGAGGCAGAGATAATCTTCGAATACCAGTGCTAATCGTTATTATTTAAAATAAGATTTTCTATTACGAATAAATTCATTGAATAAATTATTAACTCTTTTCTTTCTTGATTGATTTTTAAATAAATATTCTCTCACAACATTTAATAGGCCCATTGACTTATTCTCATCCCAAATTAGATTCAATTCTAAAACTAAGTTAAAATGAGAAACATTGGTATATTATTTAAGAAGTTTTCAGTTTTGACATAACAATATTAATAAAAAAATAAGTAGGTGTATTTTTTCATGTACCTTAACGGATATTTCAGTATCATCAGTATTGTTTTCAAACTATTTACTAATAAACTTTCTCTAAAGTTTTTACTTCATTTTTTCAATATTTCGAGAAAAAACAATTTTTTGCCAAAAATAGGTATTTTCAAAAATTTAAAAAGTAAAATTTGACAAAGGAGAAATTTAAAGGATAATTTTGCAAATAAGTGTTGGTATAATTATCTTTGATCGCACGCATTTTTCAACGATCTTGAGAGAGAAAGAGAGAGAGAGTTTCCATGTCTGGCGAAATCTACCGGACGTGGGTGGCTGACTCGCAAAATGCTCTAAGTGAGTGGTATATCTCAGTTGAAACTGCTCGAGTGAAAGAGAGCGACGAGTTGATGAAAAGTCCTGTCTATTGTCGGATGTTTCCGCTTTCTAATGCGTCAGTGAAAATTAATGTAATACCGGGAATTACGGTCGAGATTAGGGAAGTGGTGTGTAGACGGAAGTAGAATAATAAATACAAACAGATAACTAATAAATGTTTTTTGAAAACAGTCCCAAGGAATCCAACCTTGAGTAATTTAATTCAATCTGAATTATCACCAAAAGTAAATTGATGACTTCTCTGTTCCCTTCATCGATCTTAATTAGTTGCAACTTAGCTTTTATTGAAGGACAACCATAATGTACGCTATGCATAAATCACGGGAACATAAGACGAAGTACGAGTGCAAAATATTCTCTCAAGCTGCGTTCGTGTCCACTTGACGATGGCGCGTTAATGACAAAAATGAAAAGATGAACGTATATGAGAGAATACTCAACTAACAATGACTCTACACCCTGGAGGGTTTGTCTGTCTGTCTTTGAAATTGTCTTCTCCTGTAATACTCGTTGCCATCTTCAAAGACTCGTTGGTAGCATCTGCTGAAGATAGCGTGAGACCGTGGCAAATGTGATCTACGGTCTCGTACTCTATACACTTGAAAAGAAATCGAAAGGATTCTGCTGTAGGTAGCAAGGTCTGCAAACAACACACAAGCAAACGAATTGCGCAAACTTTATTGAAACAAACATTTTTTTCTTAACAAAACAGGAAACTCTTTTTGTAGAACTTTTTTTATTTGTACTCACGAATTCGGAAAAATTACACTATTTTTAATTACTGCAGATTACTCCAAACAATTTTCTTTTTTCTGCTGATAAGAAAATTACTTTTAACTTCTTTTTTATAAAATTCTTCCACAATTACTATTTAATAAATTATTTTTTCGATATTTGACATTGTCAAAATTAAAAGAATGATTATATTTAATTTGATGTTTGTTCACAACAGAATCGAGGTTTTTGTTATAATATATAAAATTTTACCATAGTCATAGTTAACTGATCGTCAAAAGATCGTCAAAAAAATTGAGATGAAAATGAATATCTCTAATCTCATGATTAAGTAAATTGCGTAAATAATAAAGGTTAAATTCATGAAGACTATTTTTGCAAGAATTACTATGAAAAACAATATTATTAGATCGATTAATTACATGAGGAAGACGTTGCTGAATGAGTCCATTACTCCTGCACATTAGCAAAAAATGTCGCTTTGATTATGTTTCAGCGAATTGACGTTTAAAATGTCACCATTTTTTTTAGAAGAAGTGTTTCTTCATGAATGGTATTATATAAATATTTTTTCACAATTATTTAATAAATTATTTTTACGATTTTTTTCTGCTGATGAGAAACTTATTAAAAATAAAAGTTTTCAATTTAAAATAAAAAATCAGTTGAAAAAAGCAGTTACAAAATTGAATTTCGAAGCAGACATGTAGGTCTGTGAAAGAATGATGAAACCTCTTGCTCTTAAGGCCACTGTTCAAGAAGCACATACACCAACCGCGTGTGCAACACTTGCAAGAGCCATTTGGCACTAGGCGGGGAGAAAAGCGTCTTCACAATGATGCGAAATAATAAAATAATCTACTCAAGGTGGAACTCGAGGTCATTCGTAGGCGGTGAATCGTACAGAGTAAATAAATAATCCCCAGCATCTAGTCTCATCGTATGTGTCGACTAAGAACTAATAAATCGCACCCTCCGCAATGCCCGACACGCGCACAGAATTTACTTTGGAAGAGTTGCCGTAGGACCACGTAAATCATCGTCATTGTTTTATTACTTTATTATCTCAATGTCAATATATGTATGTGTGGCATTTGCGAATGTAAACCTCCCAAGAAGTCATCGAGGCGAAATAATTATATTCGTTGCAACTTGGCGCGCGGACCAATTTCTCCGTCTCTTTTGCCTTCTGGCTGAAGTCCGAGGAAAATAGTTACTTACTTTTTTGCTGCTTCTGCTGCAAAGTCTCTTGAAGAATTGCGCCATTAGGAGCGTCTCTACCTTTATTTTATTGCTTTTGTCGCAAATGTCATTTTCCCAATTTTTTTTCTATCCCATTAAAATATTATTGTCGACTTAATGCGCTCTCCTAACTGCAAATCGCAGCAAGAAAAAAAATCATAACCAGCCAACCCAAATACTTTTTCCTACAACTAAACAGTTTCTTAGGAACTTGAATAAAATTAAAAAAAATACCATTTTAGAATTGCAACTTATTTTCTAGATCTTTCACGAATTTTTCAAGTGTGAAAAGTAGGTGAAAGTCAATGAAACAAAATTGGAGGTTTGTCTCATTGTTTAATAATGTGCTCGTTGTGAAAACGAAGTAGCGAATAACTAGTGGGCGTGACATAACTGTAACGGTTTACTGGTGACCTCGTGGCACCCTGTTGTCTCAGACAGCACTTAAGGGAGGTCCTGGCATTCATGTTGATAGATCTTGTATATATGTACACTCAACACATATAAGCCAAGTCTTCGAAAGCCCCCTACACCTATCTTCGTTCAGGGAATGGGAGAGATAAATCATTTCACTCCAACAACTTCAAAACACACTAAACACACTTCATACTCCCAGTGTTATATCCGAACCAGTCGAGTAGTCATGACTGTAAAAGCGGAAATAAAATATTCGTTATCATTCTGTCATAAAATTCCACATCCATCCTCTCTTTTATCCTCTGATGCATTTTACTATCTACATCCTACTCATTTTTCATGTTTTCACTTTCTCTATTCTACTTTCTACTTCAATGCAGACATTATTTTTTACACTACTATTAGAAATTTCATGATCCAAAAAAATATGTGTAATGTCATTGCGACGTATTTTATATTTATGAAATAAATATAATATAAATATAATATTATATTAAATTAATATAATATGCCCTTGTCGAATTAGTCAGTCTAGGAATCGCCACCAAGTTAACTAGTTGTGTATTGTCCACAAGTATCTCCTTCGAATCCAGCCCAGTGTCACGTCCTCGTGACTTTTCTTAAAATTAAATGTAAAACATTTTGTACTTATATGTCTATCAGAAAGGGACAAAACTTTGACCTTTTGTTAAATGAATATATTTTGTCTTGTTCACGGAAACTGACACGTGTAAACTACCCTCATTTAAGAAACTAAGAATATCTTTGTTATTATATATGAACACCTTGCGTTTGAATCATAAGGAACAAAATTTAATTGATTTTCCTCGCTGGTCACCCCTATATAATTGTATTGTAACCCTTGGTAACAATTAAAAAACTAGGGTGATTGCGGATATAAAACCCGCAGATTTGTCACCTTTTCCTCAGTCAAGATCAGCCACCAAAATTATACTCATCGCATTGTGAAATTATATCAGTGTTGTTAAAGCGAATAAGTTTTACTCGTATTTAACTCTTGACTCCTGGGTACCCCTTCTAAGTTCTACGTTACCCAGTTTTTATCAACCCTCATTCAACGTTCAACTAACGCTTGGGAAGCGTTACTCAACGCTTAAACAACACACATCCAACGTTTCGCCAACGCTCAGACAACCCTTATCCAACGTTCAACTAACGATTGGAAAACGTTACTCAACGCCCAGACAACACACATCCAACCCTTGGGAAACGTTACCCAACGCTCAACCAACCCTTAACGCTCAAGGAAACGCTCAACGAAGTCTAACACAAAAATACACTTGTAAGTAAAATCGTCTTTTATCTAAAATATTATCTTTGGGTCCTATTATTATTCTAACTGATCTGTTTCTCTTTCAGTGTGAAATCCAATAGGACGGACCAAGTTCGAGTTGTCAATTCCAAAGATTCATATAAAGGCTTATTTTGTAATTGAGAAAATAAACGTGTCAGTATTCAGTATTTAAGCTTTTATTTTATGAAGCCTATTCCCTTAGTTCGAAACCGTCGGTTTCGTAAATAAATCAGGCAACTATTAAAATAATTAGTACTAGTCCTCTTCTGGGACATAACACCAGGAAGCGCCTTCAAGTAAACTAGTCCAGAAATCTCCACCGAATCTACTGCTTGTGTTCTCTGCGTCACCCCTACGATCCCTATCGTATTTAAATTGTGGTAAATCATCACCAAGAATCTTTCGCCTAAACATAGAAGACTTCAACTACAAACCAACCGGATTTTTACGAGTTAAATAGTAAAAATGAAATAACCTAAGAATATATCACACCTGGGGGTCGATTACCTAACTTTTTCCGATTCCACTTTTAGAATTCCGATTCCACTCACAATATTCCGATTTCACATTCAATATTCCGATTCCACATTTAACATTTTAAAATCCACATTCCGCACTTCACTTTTCATATTCCGCATTTCAGTTTCCACATTGCATATTATACTTTCTGATGGCATATTCGGAATTCACATTCATATTCTATACTCAAAATTCCGAATTCCACATTCAATATTCCCATTCCACTTCGAATATTCCGATTCCACATTCCGATACCATCACTTTCCAATTTTACATTCCACATTCCGATTCCACTTTTAATATTCCGATTCCACTTTCAATATTCCGATTCAACATTTTGATTCCACATTTCAATTTTGGTTTCACATCCACATTCCCTTTTTCTCATTTACGTTAGTAACTTACTAATTATTTGTAAATAAATAATTTACAACTATTCCTTTATAACATTTTGATACAATTTTCCATCTATGCTACATAAATTCGACTAACTATTTTTCTTGAAAATTTTTTTTTGTGAAAAATTACTTTTCAGTCAATTTGAATCCGGTTCGCAATATTTTCAAATTTTCTGTAAAAAAACTCCTTCCAACAATGGTTCAGAAAAACTCGTTTAAAATGCTGAATTTTAGAAAAACCCATGCAGGGGGTCGATTCTGTAACTTTCCCACTCTCACTTCCACACCTACCTTCCACTCCCACTTTTACTTCCAAACTTCCACTTTTCAAACCCACTTTCTACTCCTACCTTCCACTTCCTACTCCTACTTCCCTCATTATATATTTTTGCACTTCCCACTCTCACTTATTATCTTACACTTTCACTTCCTAACTTCTATTTTTACATCGTCTTTTCACTTTTACGCTCTATCTTCCATTTTTCACACCTTCTTTACATTCACACATACTTCTCTCACTTTCTACGTTGCACTCTTAATCATTAATCAGGTATTTTCATTCAAAATAAGGAGTGGTGTGTGAGTGTGGAAGTGGGAAGTGAAAGTGAAATTGGAGTGAAAAGTGAGAGTAGAATGTGAGAGTTAAAAGTAGAAAGTGAAAGTAAAATGTGGGAAGTTAAAGTGGGAGTAGAAAGTGGAATGAGGTAAGTGAGAGTTGAAAGTGGAATGTGAGAAGTGGATAGTGAGAGTGGTATGTCGGAAGTCAAAGTAGGAGAGGAAAGTGGGTGTGGGAAAGTTACAGAATGTGGGAAGTAGGAATAGGAAGTGGAAGGTAGGAGTAGAAAGTGGATGTCAAAAGTGGAAGGTGGGAAGTAAAAGTAAAAAGTGAGAGTGGGAAGTAAGAGTGGAAAGTGAAAGATGGATAGTGGGAGTGGAAAGTGAGAGTGAGAAATGGAAGGTGGATAGAGGGAATGGAAAGTAGGAGTGGGAAGTAAGAGTGGAAAATGAGAGTGTGAAATAAAAGAGGAAAGTGGATGATGGATAGTGGGAGTAGGAAGTGAAAATGGATAGTGGAAGGTGGGAGTGGGAAGTGAAAGTAGATAGTGGAAGGTGGATAGTTGGAGTGGGAAGTGAGAGTGGAAAGTGGAAGATGGATAAGGGGAGTAGGAAGTGAGAGTGGAAAGTAGAAGATGGATAATGAGAGTGGGAAGTGAAAGTGGATAGTTGAAGGTGGATAGTGAGAGTGGGAAGTGAGAGTGGAAGGTGGATAGAGGGAGTGGGAATTGAGAGTAAGAGTGGGAAATGAGAGTGGGAAGTGAGAGTGTAAAGTGGAAGATGGATAGTGGGGGTGGGAAATGAGAGTGGAAAGTGAATAGTGGATTGTGGGAAGTGAGAGTGGAAGGTGGATAGTGAGAGTGGGAAGTGAGAGTGGAAGATGGATAAGAGGAGTGGGAAGTGAGAGTGGAAAGTGGAAGATGGATAGTGGGAGTGGGAAGTGAGAGTGTAAGGTAGAAGATAGATAAAGGGAGTGGGAAGTGAGAGTGGGAAGTAAGAGTGAAAAGTGAGAGTGGGAATGTTACAGAATCGTCCCCCAGGGGGGTCGATTCTTTCACTATTTACCAAATTTAAAAAAAAACGTGATAATAAAATGTAATGGTGTTATGCATATTTTTTGTAGTTTACTGTGGAATCGGAACATTGGAAGTGGAATAAAAATGTGTAATTGGAATATTGAATGTGGAATCGGAATATTGAAAGTGGAATCGGAATGTAAAATCAGATACGTAATCGACCCCCTGGACTCCGCACTGGAACTTAGTCTGATCCGAAATAATTTTGACTAAAGGAAACCTTCACATTTGCTTAGTTCCCTTCACTTTTCTAGTCGTCGAAAACTGTTTTTCTGGGTCAACGATTCCAGGGTAAAATTAAGGTAAATATCGAAATCACACGTAAACAATCTCATGTTCCCAACTGTTTTCCTTACGAATTTTAATTTTAAAATGTGTTTTAAATAGACATCAGGACCTGTTTGCTCTCTTCATTATATAAGGATTTAAATTAATTGTCAATTACTAATTTGAAATAACAGTTCCTCTTTTTTCTGATACTAATTTTTACTAATACTAATTTTTAATTTGTTTAAAGGCGGAAAAGTGTCTGAATTACAAGAAAAGGAAGTACATTTTTGCGAAGTTCTTTTCAAAATCCTTAATCGTAATTGGTAACATGATTATTTAAATTCTATGTTATTGTATCTAGTTCTTTCTAATTTAACTTCGTATTAAAAAATGAAATTATAAAAAAATACCGCCTTTGGTTTTTAAAGTAACTGTTCAGCGGTACGCAAAGAGAAGAAGACGGACGATAAAAAAAGAGTTGGATTAAAACGATTATTTTGCCTGAAAACACAAAGAAGGCTTGTCAACCCACGCGTGATTTTTAGCACGTGTCATGATTGACGCAAAATGATCCAAGTTCTTTAACCCAATGATGCTTGTCACGTCATAAACTTATTGAAAAAATGACGCTGACTAAATTGAAAAAAAAGAATGACGGTATAAGTCCAAGCAATTATTGTTCATTGAATGTATAGGGTGAATGCAATGCTCACTTGTTCAAGTTTCAATTAAACAAAAAACTTTGTAATTAAACAATCACAAAAACGTAACCAATTTTTTTATGTAAAAGCTTTTTATTTATCTTCATATTTATTTCATTTTAAAATTTGTTTCTAATTTTTTAAGTATAGAATTTAATATGCTGTTTTTGGTTAAGAATTTTTTAAATGAATTTCGCTTTCAATATTCAATATGAATATTCGCTTTTAAATTTATACGTACAAAAATTCTGACTTGAAATTCTTTTTTCTGCTGGGTGCATATTTTTGTTGCTATGTATAATTTTGCCCTCCACCGTTTAAATCACGAATAATATCCAATTTTCAATGATCTCTCCGAAATTGAGTGAATCGATTAAAATCCGTTTGCGTGCTCCTGTACAAAAAAGAGGATCTCAGGCGAATACAGTTGTGGAGCTTTCAATTTCGTTCGGTTGCTTTGAGGGGTCGGCTTTAATTTACCGCCAATGATACTAAAGCAGTAGGGAAAGAAACACTCACGCGGCTAAGACTTTAATGCCTCGCAGCCGCGTAAAACCATTGGCGATTCCATTAAATGTTCATTTCGCCGCGACTACGGATTAAGACCGACTCGCAAGTGCGAATGAAAATAACACACGTACACATATACAATAGTAAGTTTGTTGAGTATCCTATTCAATAAGTTATGTACGCGACGGACCGCATCGAAAGTATGGGTCTGTGTCATTCAAATAATTGGCCCCAGAAACCACTTAAGAGTAGATTTCGATGTTTTATCATTGTTTTACTATAGTCAATTTTCAGACTTATTGATAGTATTAAATTACCAACAAGATTCTGGGGGTCGCTTATTTTACTTATTCCGTATTTTACATTCCAGATTCCACATTTCAGATCAATCCGGAATGTGAGACTTCCCACATTATTTATTCCTTAATCGGGATTCAACATTTCAAATTCCACATTTCATATTCCACATTCCGGATTCCACATTTCATATTCCGGAATACACATTCTAGACTCCAAATTCCGAATTACACATTTTGGATTCCTCTTTTCAGATTCCAAATTCCAGATTCCGTATTCAGGATTTCACATTTGATATTCCTCATTTCGGATTCCGGATTACAGTTTTCACATTTTATATTATACATTCGGATTGCACATTTGGAATCTACATTCTAGATTCCAAATTCCGAATTACACATTCCGGTTTCCACATTGCAGATTCCACATTTTATATTCTTAATTCTACATTCAACATTCTTCATTCCTGAATGCATATTTCATGTGCAATTTAGAATGTGGAATTAGGAATTTAGAATCTACAATGCGAATTCCGGAATGTGAAAAAATATGGAATCCGAATTTGAAATATGTAATATTGAATCCGGAATGTGGAATTAGAAATGTCGAAGCCCGAAAGTTTAATATAAAAAGTGGAATCTGGAATGTTGAATCCGGAATGTGGAATCAGGAATATGGAATCTGAAATATAGAATTGTAAATGTGAAATTGGAATGTTGAATAAGGGGGTCATTACGTAATTTATTCTGGTTTCCACATTCGACATTCTGGATTCCAAATTCTACATTCCGGATTCCACATTTCACATTCGACATTCCGAATTCCGAAATCCACATTCCGTATTCCTTATACGTGGATTTTTAAAAGTTTAATATCTCCATATCAGCCGGAAACATTAAACTTTTAAAAATCTACGGTTAAGGAATCCGAAAAGTGGAACCAGGAATGTGAAATCCGAAATGTGGAATTTGGATTGTGGAATTCCGAATCCGGAATGTCGAAGGTGGATTCCGGAATTTGAAATTCGGAATGTGGTATCCGGAATGTAAAATCTGGAATAAGTTACATAATTGACTCAGGAATTTGGAATGTGGATTCTGAAAGGTTAAATATTACATGTAGTTTTTAGAATGTGAAATCTGAATATTGAATCCGAAATGTGTAATCAGAAATGTGGAATCTGGAATGTAAAATTGTAAAAATGGAATTGGAATGATAAATCAGAAATATGCCATGTCAATTCTGGAATCTGAAATGTGGAATTGTAAATATGGAATTTGGAATATGAGATGTAAATTCTGGAATGTGGAATCTGGATTTTTAAATCTAAAATGTGGAATTGAAAATTTAGAATCTTGAATGTTTATTCAGGAATTTGGAATGTGAAATTCGAATGTGGAATCTGAAATATTGAATCAGCAGTTTAGAATCTGAAATGTAGAATTGTAAATATGAAATTTGGAATGTTGAATCAGGAATTTGGAATCTGGATTGTGAATTCTGGAATGTGGAATCTGGATTTTTGAGTCTAGAATGTGGAATTGTAAATATGGAATCTTGAATGTTTACTCAGGAATTTGGAATGTGAAATTCGAATATGGAATTTGGAATGTTGAATCAAGAATTTTGAATGTGGATTCTGGAATGTGGAATCTGGATTTTTGAAGCTAGAATGGGGAATTGTAAATATGGAATCTTGAATGTTTACTCAGGAATTTGGAATAAATGAAATAAATAAATAAATAATAATAAATAATATATATTATAATAATATTAAATAAATAATAATTTTATATATATTATAATAATAAATAAATAATAATTTGGAAATTCGAATGTGGAATCTGAAATATTGAATCAGCAATTTAGAATGTGGAATGTGAAGCCTCGAATTTGAAATCTCGATTGTTAAATCAGGAATATGGAATGTGGATGCTGGAATGTGGAATATTACACGTAGATTACAGAATGTGGAATCTGAATTTTGGAATCTAGAATGTGGAATTATATAGATGGAATTGGAATGTTGAATCAGGAATTTTGAATATAGAATGTAGATTCTGGAATGTTGAATATTACATGTAGATTACAGAATGTGGAATCTGAATTTTGGAATTTAGAATGTTCAATCTGGATTGTTGAAAAAGGAATGTCGAATACGGAAACTTTAATTTGAAAAGTTTAATCTGGAATGTTGAATACGGAATGTCTAATCAAGAATATCGAATGTGGAATTGAAAATATGGAATCTGGAATTGAGAATCTTTGAGTAAGGAATTTAGAATCTTGAATGTGGAGTCCGCAATTTGAAATCTGGATTCTTGAATCAAGAATTTGGAATGTGGATTCTGGAATATTACATGTAGATTACAGAAAGTGGAACGTGAATTTTGTTATTTAGAATTTGGAATTGGAAATATGGAATCAGGAATTTGGAATGTGGAAACCTGAATGTGGAATTTGAAATGTGGAATCCGAATGTGGAATTAGGAATGTTGTATCCAGAGTCTGGAATCAGGAATATGGAATCTACAATGTGGAAACCGGACTGTGGAATATAAATTGTAGAATCCGAATGTGGAATCTAGAATGTTGAATCAGGAATGTGGATTCTGGACTTTGGAATATGAAATGTAGAATCTAGAATGTGGAATCTGAATTTTGGAATCTAGAATGTGGAGTCCGGAATGTTGTATTTGGAATGTCTAATTTGAAATGTAGAGTCCAAAATGTGGAATCTGGAATTGGAAATGTGAAATCCAGAATATGAAAATGGAATCCGGAATAAGTTCCATAATCGAACCCCTAGATTTTTCAATGATTTCTTATTTCATATTTTTTCTTCTTAGCTCAATAAATTGCAGAGTTGCAAATTAAATGCGTCTTTCACGGTACCCTGGAACCAATTCCGACTCTCAAGTTAGTTTCCTGTGTGGTGTAAAAAAACTCATAAATAGAAACTTTATTTCGACCTATGGTCACGTTTCGTTCATTTGGATCCACTGTGGGACCCTTCTTATTTTGTAGACTAGATTCAGTCGTTACGCTTATCGGGACCCTTAACCATGTCTTTTGTCAGAAATTTCAAACTGATAGTCACGACAACCTCTTCACCAAGATAAGATATTATGAGCGGTAGTTCATGGAAGGTGAGAAAAGGGATGGTTAAAAAATCTCTCCTTTTTATTAAAAATTGTCAAAAGAAAGATGAATCTGATTTTTTTAAATAATATGCAATAATAATATACAAAAGAAGATTTATCACATTAAAAAAAATTTTTCACTCCTATATATTACTTAAGCCACTTATAAACCTTAGTCACTCGACTTATGAAAGCCTTTTGCGGACGTTGGAAGATTACTCTCGAAAGATATAGTGAGTTAAAACCAAAAGAATTGACTCCGAAAAAATGCACATTCATCTACCTTTTGCACAAATGGAGGATTTATTATATCGGCATTTCGACGCGACGATAAAGTATATATTACTCGAAAAGCTCTCTTGGTAGAAAAAGAAAATTTCCTTTTTTTCCCCTGTACTTCTTTCTCTCTTTAAAAAGACGATTCCCGTTGACAATAATTATTTATGGAATCGCATTCAATACTAGTTTGAGAACGAGTATAAACGATAGACCCAGATATACGGCACCTGCAAACCCTCCATGTGATTAACGAGAAGTGAGATCTAATTACAAATTGAATCTACCAGGTACGGTCCCGATGTTGGAAAAAACAATGTATATATCCCCGCTTGGAATGTGAATCTTATACGCATAAATTCTCGCGCCTTTTGCGAACATCCTCGATTTTTGACTGGAAAAAATAATAGAAGGTTAAAAGAACGAAGAAGAAGAAGAATCTATGGGGAGAAGATAGAAAATAAAAAAGAAGAGAAGGAAGAGAAATACAAACGAAAATGAAAGAGACAGAGGACGACGATGGGTCGCGGCAAGACGAAAGAGTCACAAGAAGAGAAGAAAAAGTCGAAGACCGGTTAATCCAGATTAACTTTTGAACCAGCATAGTAGAAGTGAAGTCGATCGGGAGTAACGATCTTCCGCGATCAAAATGCAACGATACACTTTCCCCCTCGAGCAGTCGATGCGGTCCTCTCTTTCTCTCACTCTGTTCGTACATGGGACCTTTCATTGTACAAGTTGGAAAAATTCTTCTCGTGTTGGTGAGAGCTTGTGTACCACTTGGACAGATACTGACTCGAGAAAATGTATTATAATGTGTAATAGAGGCACGCGCAGTGATCTACGATCTCGACCCAAGTGGATCACTTTACTCTTTACCTATACTTATGGATATACATATATACGTGTATGTAAGTTTGTCAGTGTGTGTCAAGATCATCCACTAAGAATAAAATCTCCCGGCAACAAATTAATCCGATAAATTATTAAGTTCTTTTCACCATAGCAATTACATCCAAAATCATTCTATTGGGAGATACAACTATATTTGCCATGTTGAAAAGTTTAAGAAAAGCTGGACGGATCGTTTGTGACAAATTAACAGCTCTAGGAGAGGAATCAGAAGATAACGTGGTAGCAGCAGATACTGAGTAGCTTACCAGATAGCTTACCATACAGTACTTTGATTACGGGTTTAGAAAGCAGACCCGAAAGTGAGATTACAATCAGTTTCTTTAAAGGGAAATTAATCGACGAGTTCAAAAGACGTTAAGGTATGGAAAGTCTTAAAGATTCACGAGAAACCGCCATGAAAGTGAAACATCAAGATTCTAAGGATAATCAGAATCATTCTGTTTTTTCTGTAAAAAGACAGGACATATCAGGAAAAACAGAACGAGGCAAATGTTACAAGATCGACTGATAGCGAAAATGCGCATTGCTTCATAACAGTTGCAAGTTTAAAACTTAAAGATTCTGAAGATGTGCATGAAGACAGTTATGGAGCAAAAAAGGAATGAGTAAATACTTATTGCTCAACGATGTGATTCGTTTATATATGCAGGTGTCACGTCATCGCGACGTATTTTATATTTATAAAATAATATTTTGTTAAGTTAGAGCCTGAATCCTCCTTTTCTTGTAATCAACGCATTATTGATCCGAAGTCTTTGTCTGGATAGCATACCATATATGATCATGCACGATTGTCACCCAATAAGGTTACTCATCTATCTGATACAGGATCAAACACGCGCGCCTAAATTAATCAATAGAATAAAACTAACCTAAAGTGAAAAAAAAGTGGAAGGTATGACGTCAATTCCCTTTGCAAAAGGAACAGTATAAAAGGTGCCACACCCTTGCTGAATTAGACAGTCCAGAAGTCACCCTCAAATCAGAAACCTGCATTCTTCGTCAGTCCAGGAAGAGCCTTCAACTTAACTAGACACAAGTCACCACAGTTCCAAAAATCTCGTCAAGTACCAAGTGCATTCTTCATATCTCGTCTTACTCAAGTTCATTCAAGGAGATTATTTCTACTGCGAGCAACATTTCTATTTTTCTAAGGACTGCATTATTTCGTCTTCAACGTCAAATCAATAATTTGACACCTGGACTCTTAAATTTTGTCCCCATTTAAATTCTCAATTGATCCCACAAAGTTCTAATTTTGTTTCATTATCCCTGAAGACATCTGGATCTACTCTTTCTCTCTGATTCTAATTGTGAGGGATTCAAATAAAAACTTGAACAATTTAACTTCAATTTAACAATTACTCTTTCTTATAGCCTGTCCCTTAATATCAGAGCTATCCACTCTGTGAATAAATCAGGTTTGAATCACTGATGCCAGACAAATTAAATATAACTTATGATTATGTTTAGTTTCACTCTGAGACATAACACAGGGTTACCACAAAAATTAAATTTTGTTTTTCCCTGACTTCTAGACAAAATTTTAACTTTTCCCCTGACCCTGAAGAATATTCTGATTCAATCCAAAAATTATTAGATACTCAAAAAAGGTTCTATTACATTTATTTACGAATTTCCTTAATTGTAAAATTATTCGAAAACATCAATAACTTCTTTTTTAAATAAATATTTAATCATTATTATTTTTCTATAGGAATTAAGATTTTCAAATTCAAACCTTGTGAAATGAAGTAACTTAGGAGAATATTATTATAAAACATGATATGATATAAATCATTATTTTATATAATAAGAATATTGTAACTATAAATTGAAATTTTTAAAGATTTTAATTTGATCCTTCTTTAAAATTTAATTATTTCTAAAAATTCACGTTATAATGCTTTTAATATTCAATTATAATTTAAAATTTTAAGAGAAATTCATTTTTTAATTAATTTTAAGCAGAAATTTTTCCGAGAATTCAATTATTTAAGTATTTATATAAATAAATTATTAAATAATTCAATATTTTTTCAAATTAAATTTATATGAAGAATTTCATGAAAATTTTTAAAAATAATTAAATTCTTTTGGTGAATTTAATGAATAGATATCATTTAAGGTATTTGTCGCGCGACTGGTCACTGTCAAAAGTTTGTATCCGTTGACTGTACTTATGAAACGATTATGAATGCGAGTTTCTGAAAAACTTTTGCGGACGTACAGTTTGACACAAAGATGTTCTCAAAGTATATTCATAACCTCTCGCATGAAAAACGATCGTGGCAACGTCGCAAGTTTGGCGTATGGCCGTCTTTAAAATTTCGCGCCAAAAGTAGCAGACAAGCTGTAGTATTTAACAAGCGCTATTGCCACGTTTACAAATTCACCTGTCATTTACAGTAAATGTTAAAATAATTTTTCAAGTTTGATGTTAAATATCTTTTAAACAAGACGGTGAAAAATTTTCATTTTTTTTATAAAAGTTCATTTTGGTTCAATAAATAAAACTTTAGTTTTTCTAAAAAATCTGTCGATTAGTATAAGTGCAAACATTAAAAATCTGTGGTTTTCATATGGTTTTCCTATACCGTACATGTTAAAAATCGAAACTTTGATTTCATTTTTTGAGACTTACAGACGGTCAATTTTATTTTAATAGGCCTTATTTTGTAGATAAATATTCAAAGAATAATTATGTGAAATTTAAAAAAATTCTGTCGAAAACGAATTTACGCGACAAATACCTTAAAATTGTATAAAAAATAATTAAAGTTCTGCAATAAGTTTAGTTATTTATGAAAATAATTGAATTCTTGCAACGAATTTCATTAAAAAAATTTTAAAAGAATTGAATTCATGCGAAGAATTTAATAATAATAATTAAATAAATAATATTTAATAATAATAATTGAATTGCGGAGAAAAATATTATTATTTATGAAAATTATTAATTTCTTGTGAAGAATTTTATTCAAAATTTTTTTAAATAATTGGATTTATCAGAATTTTTTAAACTTTTTAAAAATTATTAAATTCTATCCAGAAATTTCATTCAAAAATTAAAAATAATTTAAATCTGATGAAGAATTTTATTCGATTTTTTTTAATAATTGAATTCCTTTGAAAAATTTGAATTTTGAAAAGAATTAAATTCTTGGGAAGAATTTTATTAAAATTTCTTAAATAATAATTGAATTGCTTCAAAGATTTTTATTTTTTACAAAAATAATTAAATTGTTTCGAAGATTTTTACAAACTTTTTTGACAATAATTGTATTTCTAGGAAGAATGTTACATTTTACGAAAATAATTGTATTCTATGATTAAATTTATAATAATTTTTCAAATTTATACAGTATTTTATGAAAATTTTTTAAAATAATAAATTGATTTATTGCGAAGAATTTTATTCAAATTCTAAATATAATTGTATTTCTATTTTTAAAAAATGTATTATTTGTAAAAATAATTTAATTCTTCAGAAGAATCGTACTGAAAATAATTGAATTGTCTAGGAAAATTTTATTCAAATTTCAATTTTATTAACTAAATCTGTTAAAGAATTTTTTCAAAATTTTTTTAAATAATTTAATTTTTAAAAGAATTTTATTTTAATTTTTTGAAATAATTGAATTTCTCAGAACTATTTTTTTCAATTCTCTGAATATATTTGAATTCTTTCGAGAAACTTCGTTAAAAAATCAAAAATAATTGAATTGGTGCAAAGAAATTTATAAAAAATTGATAAGTAATTGAATTCTTGTGAAATTTTTATTAAAATTTTTTATTTCTATTTTATTTCTATTTAAATTTATTAAAAATGGAAATTTTCTAAAATTTCAAATTGAAACCTTTGAAGTTCATCTATTTATGAAGATTGTAAACGAAACTCTTTTTGAAATCCAATTGATTTTGAAATTTTTAAGTTAATTCAAATTAAAACCTTTTGAAGTTCATCTATTTATGAAAATTGTAAACGCCACTCTTTAAAAATTCAATTAATTTTGAAATGTTTAAGTAAAATTATTCATTAAATAATTTCTAAGTAATAATTTTATGATAGTTCTTCAAGAATTAAGTTATTTAAAAAGAAATTATTGTTCAAAAATAGATAAATTTGATAGTTTTGTATTATAGAATTCTTTTTAATTTCATAGTTTATGAGGTATACAAAAATGACACCAAAATTTAAAATTTTCTTATAAATTCTAAAAATTTAATTTTTTCCAGTACTTTTAATAAAAATGCCTGTCTTTTTCCTGATTTTTCTAACTAATTCTAATTTTCCTGACTTTTCCCTCAAATCCCTAACTTCCCTGATCTGTTGCAACCCTGATATGTATAGATATTTAAATCCAAATCACATTCATTTCAAAATAGAAAATCGCAAAATTTCCCATAATTTTTTTTCATTCTTTTGAGGATATTATCTACACGTTATCTGTCCGCTATCGGGCAACTTTTATCGAAAACGCATCTTTGCTGTATGTTAAGTGAAACATCTAAAAATCATTAATTACGCCTCCCTCGTATTCCACAAGAAAAAGTGAGTTTAGCTTATCACTCGAATGATCAGCTAAGCTGTCTGTAATGAAAACAGATAGACTCTCTTGGCTACATGTAAGCACATCGTGCAACAAAGCTATCCAGTTGAGGGGATCAGTGCCAGCGCGGTAGCTTCGGAGTCAAGGTAGCCTATTCCGCGAGACATCGTCTCCAAGTAGACATCCATCTAGCGTGGTGACCTCAACAAGTGGGATCGTCTGAAATCGACCCACGCGAAATGACAACGAGATCGTCTCGTTGACTCTTTTCTTTTTACCAAGGACAACGCGTGGGCCACTAGCTGTTTCTAAGTATGTGTGTGCGTTTGTGTTAAAATACTGATCGCCTCCACCGTCTTCAGAATTCACATGGGGGCATTAATTATCCTTCTTTTTCTTCAACTATTAAAGATACTAAAACTATTTCGCAAATAGTCTCAATAATCCCGTTAGCAACAAAATTTATCATGAAGAGACACAAGTGTAGAGTGACAGACAACAATATAATTCCAATTATGGATGGCTATTATATCTTTAACAACGTCATTTTAAATGTCGTATTTCTTATAAGGATTTATTAATGATAACGATCTTTTTGCAAAAATGTTAAGAATTGTTTTCATTGGAACGTATCAAGAAGGTTCTGAAAGAAATAGCAAAAATCGTCATTTGGACATCGTTTTTTAATGTTTTATTGTTTTGGCTTTGTATAATTAATCAGAAATAGTTAAATAAAGTATAAGGAACTCAAGAACTCTTTCAAAGCTACTCAGAACTCTATTAATAAAGTCACTTTTTCAAAAGTTGGAAGCTGCGTGAAGTTAGCTCCCCATGGATAAATTGACTTTTCTATAATTTGATTAGCAGAACTATTTGTGTAAAGTGTCAGGAACTTTAGAACTATTGTAGAGGATGTCAGAACAGTTGTGATGAAAATCTATCAGATTTTTGGTTAATGTTGATCCAGTCTTTTAAAATGTTCTTTTGGTATTTGGTTGATGCAAAATTAATGATGTTAACATTGTTGTCACTTTGATATGACCTCAGTACACCCATGGTGTACAGCACAATTATCCTCTTCAGAAACTACAATAAAATAATCAGAAACTACAATAAAATATTAACCAGAAATACAACAAATATCTTCCTTCATTTCAGCAATTATGAATCACATTGAAAATATGATCACGGTGATAAATGAAGTCCGGAGTTATTAAATAAAATGCAACGACTTGTACTCTTGTACTCTTGTGGTCGTTCCGTCTAATAAATTTTGAAAACTTGCAGATCATTGCTGGTAAATAGCGTGATGAATGGTTATACTATAAGTATCGTTACAAGATGTGAAATTTTCCACACAAAGATCCTTATATTAAAACCCATTGGTATGAACAAGGTCTATAGCATCAGGGTTAAAGGCTTCGAGGTCCGCGTACGTTTCTTCGAAGAAGGCAAATGCCTGATCTCATATAGCCGGACCATGTGAACACTTTCTTTTTAATTATCACTTCCTTATTCCTTATGGCCAAGTTATACCCACCACGAACCAAAGTCACATTTGCTTGTATAGTAACGTATATACATAGGCACGTATCGTCGATGCTGTTATGCGTTTATGAATCCAGTAATTTCTAGGTATAATAAGTAATATATCACGGTGAAGTGATCTTCTGATACCTCCCATACTCCACGCAGATGGTCGAAAGCTTTTTCCATTAGACAAGCGATATTTTTCTCTTCACGAAGAGGCGTCGAAATAAGACGTAAAGAGGAAGCGGTGGCAGATTATGGCGAAAGGAATGAACATTTGTTAAGTTTCATGGGATAGAAACGTTTCTGATTTAAGTTTATAATTACAGTACAAAATCTTCTTCCTTATTCCACCATTCCTCTCTCACGAATTCATTTTCTTCCTCCTCATGAAATGTTCAATTTTATTATTATATCCGTACACTTTCCCTTCCACCTTTAAATCCAGATCTTAAAGAAATAAATTTACCCCTCCCCCCTCACCGCCATTTTATTTATTTTCATTTGCATCAACTTTTAAGTACCTTGATTAAGGTTTTCACATAAATATCATCTTGATGGCTGTAAAATTTGCAACCTCTTAATGAACGTAATTTTTTTGAACCAAACAGGGGAGAGGAAATCACTCTCGCTGATAAGAAAAAGGTTGAAGGTCGATCGTAAAATAAGTTAGGTACATTTGACCAGGCTGGGTCGACTCAGTGTAAATTTTGTGGCCAAAGATTTCTTGTCTACAGCGCCTCTGTAGTGAAAACAGGGTGAACTATTAGTTGTGTATGTACACGAGTTTGCTTACGTGTGTTGGTAAACTTCGAATGTGTTGTCTTGCGATTTGAATCAAAATAGCGACTTGCGCGCCTCAATATCGGTTTTAGTGTCAATTGAGAGTATCTGAAAACAATAAACTATTTGTAGAATTTAGACAAATAGTAATTATATATAAACAGGGTTGTCACAGGTCAGAGAAGTCAGGGAAAAGTCAGGGAAATCAGGAAAAAGTCAATGATTTTTATTAAAAGTATTGAAAAAATTAAATTCTTAAAATTTATAAGAAAATTTTAAATTGGTGTCATTTTTGTTTGCCTTATAAACTATCTATTAAATTGACAAGAACTCTAATACAAAACCATCAATTTGTTATATTTTTGAACAATAGTTTCTTTTTAAATAACTTAATTCTTGAAGAACTATCATAAAATTTAATAAATAAAATTAAATAGGAACTTTGAGAACAACTAATTACTAAAATTCAATGATTTTCAAAAGTGATAAACTTCTTCACATTATCCTTATTTACTCTTCCTGATCACGCAGGGTTCGAAACTCCCTAATACATTTCATCTACTTAAAACTAAAATACATTTTCACTTACAACTAAACTTAATACGTTCTACTTATATTTAATAATACACAATCCGCCAGTGCACCGGGTATCCGTTTCCCTTTTCATTTGCCCTTTTTGGCTTCGGCTAGAACAAGAAAAAAACTAACTTTACAAACTACTTTTTCTTTAAAAGCAGTACCGCTTTACCCCAACACAAAAAATTCCTCCCTTTATTGGCCGTAATACATTCTCTCTTTTTTCATTCTTTCCAAGCTATCTATCCATCTTTCCTATTTTCTATTCTCATTCAAAATCCACTTCATTTTATCCCCCATCCCTCCCTCCACTCCTCCTTCTTCCATTTCTCCTATACATCCCTCCAAAACATGCTTCCAATCTTCTACCTGAAATCCACACATCCTACACATTTTCTCTTCATCATCCATCCAATACCTACACTGAAAAAAATTCTGTGTGGCTACCACATGTGTGGTGATGGCGCTACATTCTCTTGCCTCGAGTGCTCTGCCCTTCGGTTTTCGGGTGCGTCAACGAATCTCGAGAGCAGGTAGCCTTCCCGAATAGATGGAAGGCTGTCATACCGATATCTCGAGATTGGTGCAACCTCGTATTGAGCACGCCGCGATTTTAGTTCGGTGTATATGCGTGTGAGCTGTGACGCGCTATGCTCTCTCAATTCGGCGACATTCGTAGGTAAGGTAGCGACACAGAATTTTTTTCAGTGTACACTCTTTTACTCCTTCACCCATTCTAAATCTACATAATCTATTCCATCTTTTATAATTTTTCATTTTCCCTAAATAAACTGGCTCATTCACTCCTCTCACCATCCTATACCATCTGTTATATTTTGAATCCACTATCCTACTCCATCTCTCGTTCTCATCCTTTTTCTTCCAACCCTCCATCACATCCCTCGCATTTCCGCCCCATTTCCTTCCCTCCTCCAACGCATCCCTTCTTTCTCTCTCCCATCTTGAAATATCTTTCCTTCTCTTTGCCTTTCCTTTCTTAACCTGCCTCAAACACTCTCTCGCAATATCACTCCCTCTTCCCAACTCCAAATTCTCCTCCAATCTCATTGCCCTCTTCCTTTGCCTCAAAACAACCTTTCCCCTTCCCAATTCCTCCCTTAGCATGTACCCCGGAGAGTTCCAATCTATCAGTCCATCTTAAAAACCTTTCATGGAAACCTTTAATCTTACCAATCTCACCCTACCCCCATACTGCCACTCCACAACTAATCACCGCTCATACCAAAGTACAAACAACCATACATGCTTCATCCAATCATTCTTAAATCTCCTCTCCCCAATTCCCCATATCTGTCCCATCACCCTTCCCCCTTTCTCTATTCTTCTTTCAATATTCAACTCTTGATCCCCGTTCCAATTAAACCAATAACACAGATAGCAAAACTCACTCACTTCTTCCACTCTTCTCCTATTTAGCTTCCATTCCACCTCCTCCATTTCCCCTATCCTTTTAAATCTCACCACCTTTGTCTTTTCCACATTCACACTTAACTCTTTCTCTCTGACGTATCCTTCAAAATCCTTCATCAACAATTTCATCCCTCTTTCATTCTCAGCCGTCAATACTACATCGTCCCCATACGCTAGCACATACACACGCCTCTTATTCCCAGAATCACTCCCCCTTTAGCTTTTCTTTCCATTTCTCTAAGTCAGCCATTAACAAATTAAACAAGATTGGACTAAGGGGGCAGCCCTGTCTTAACCCCTTACCCAACCAAAGCTCCTCCCCCAACTCTTCCCCAATTTTAACCTTTTCCGTGGTGTCCTCATAAAATTCCTTTACCCTGTCTATTTACCCCTGCCCTATACCCAAATCTTTCAAAGCCTTCCACAAAATCCCCCTGTTAACCGATGGGAACGCCGCCTTAAAATCGACGAACACCGCTACTAATTTCCTTTTCTCCTTTTTAATACTACTGTTCACCAAAAAATTCAATGCGTTTATATTATTTACCGTCCCCATCCCTTCCATAATCCCGTCTGATTATGCGGAATTAGACCCATTCTTTCCACCACTTCTTCAAACCTTCTCCTAACCACCTCCGTATACACTTTATACCCCACAGGCATCAGAGTTAACCCCCCATAATCTTTTACCTTTCTTCTTTTTTACAATTGGTATTAAACCCGTTTTCCACTCTTCTCTCCCACACCATATTCTCGATCTTCAACATTTTATCTCTTACCACCTCCCCCATATATTAAACATTCCCCTTCCATCCCACCCCTCCTCCAGATGCTTTATTTTTTTAATCCTGTCTATCGCTTTGCTTATCTCCTCCTTGGTAATTTGTTTCTCATCCCTCCCTACGGTTTTTGGAAGGATATTGGTAAATGGGATGTGGTAATATTAAGTGAGACTTGGGTGGAAGATTGGGAAGGGGTTAAAAGCAGATTGCCGAAGGGATTTATTTGGGAATGTTAAGGAGCGAAAAAAGAAAAAGTAAAGGGTAGGAGTGCGGAGGCATGGTGTCAGGGGTGAGAAGTGAATTCAATATGAAAGAAATGCGGGGTGGTTGTAACAAGGAAGATGGCTTTATGGTGAGGAGGGTTAAGTGTGGAATGGAAAAATTAACGGTGGTACTTGTGTAGTAATTACCCTACTAGGGCCATAGTAAGGAATGATACGCCGCGCCCGATCAGGGCCCGATCGGGCGACAAGAAAATGTGGATTTCCTAATCAGGGCCACATCGGGCGCGGCGTTTCATTCCCTAATAGGTCGGCCCTATCCGGCCCTGATCAGGGCCCCAGCGATATTTCTACACGGGTAGGGATATATAGAAGAAGAGGGGAAAGAAGGGGTTTCAGACAGCTGGAAGAATGGATTGAAAAAGGGAAGAGGGAAAAGATTCTGATAGGGGGGGGGACTTTAATGCTTGAACTAGAGAACTGGGAGGGGGGAGTGGAGAGGAGGAGAAGTATAAAAGGGTGTCGAAACATAAAGAGATAGACAAAAAGGTTAGGAAGTTGATTAGCATTATGGAGGAAACGGGGTGGGAAATATATGATGGTAGTATTGAAGGGGATATGGAGGGAGAATACACATTTATAGGGAGGGGGAATCAGTTATAGACTATGTAATGGCAAATGGGAGGACGAAGAGTACGATTAAACGGATGAGGGTGGGGGTTGAGGGTTCAGAAGGTTTGAATTTGAAAATCTTAATTCCTAAAGAAAAATAATGATGAATAAATATTTATTTAAAAATAAGTTATTGATGTTTTCGAATAATTTTACTATTAAGGAAATTCGTAAATAAATGAAATAGAACATTTTTTTTGAGTATCTAATATTTTTGGATTGAATCAGAATATTCTTCAGGGTCAGGGAAGAAATTAAAATTTTATCTGGAAGTTAGGGAAAAACAAAATTAAGTTTTTGTGGCAACCCTGATAAAGTAATTTAGAGGCACGTTCAGAATTAGATTTGCACATTTCAGAATAGTAATTAACTTAACAGGATAATCAGAAAAACGAAGAGATATCGAAACTGTTAGAAGATTTTCGCGATCGTTTAATTCATATCAGTTTGATTTCAGGTCGCAATCGTATTTAATGCGACGGGTCGATATTCCCAAGTCAATTAAGAATCAATTTCGAGAGCTATATACTTTTATCATGCCTAATGAACGATATATGCTCTGCCCACGTATTTTCCTTAGTACACTATTCTTCAAAAGTTTTAATAAATCCTATTTTTCCTATTTCATCATGCATAAGAAACAAAAGCTAAAAAGCAATATTCCAAAAAACGATAAATAGTGATTCTTTTCTTAAAACAGCAAAAGACAATCAGTTGTTGGATGATTTGGAATCTTGAAACACACACACGCATGGAATATTTTCTTTAGAATGAGATGCTTGTTTTGATGTGATCTGAAATTTATGCGCTATGCGGCACGAGATCTTAAATCACAAAGATTTGCAGATGGAATTGAACCGGTCCGTGAGACTAGTTGTTGGAAAAATAAAATATCAGAAGCAACAGCAGTAGAAGCAGCATTGGTTTCAATAAAGGTAGATCAAATCGTACAGGCGCCTTTATTTTAATCACGGCACAGGTTTACTCAGCTCGTTGATTTTATGACTATTTATGTAGATTAAAGCGTGTGGATCGGAAAGACTGCGGGAAACGAGTTGCAAATAAAATAACGATAAACGCACATATATGGTAATTCCATAATAGAACTGTGTATAAGCCACGTGGGCGAGAGGGGAACATTGTTGGTGTGTGTATATATGTATTCATTTGACGTCGTTGACTTTATACTCTGTCAATATATTACTAAAACGTAACCTAATACACAACACTTGTGCATACACCTGAATTCGAATCTTATTATTTTTATATTCTACTCTGCTTCTGAATTATCTCTATGTCAATGATAACCACTTGATATTTCTTTTGCAATTAAATAACCTAAATTTTTTCTTCATTAACGACTATTAGTGTTGTCTAACTTTTAGTAACCAGTGAGCAATAGGGTGTGTTTCTTTGCCTAAAAGCGTTCTAAAATGACCAGGATAACTCTAAATATTTATTTTATTCCAGTTTAAAATTCCCGAACAGGATCCTCAAAAGATCCCTAACGGTTCCTGTACAGGATCCGGTCAGGATTCCGTACAGGAATCGTTAATCCTGTACATAATCCCGACGGGATCCCATACCGGAAATTTGGACAAGGTTCCTGTGCAGGAACATTAGCTATCAAAGTTTCATATAAAGAATCCTGCACAGGAAAATTTTTAATGTTTTTAGATGTTTATATATTGAGTAGCATTTGAAATACATACCCTTTATATTTCAATATGTAAGGCTCCTATAACAATGTTGGCCAGAAAAATATATTGCGCATTCAAGAAACTCATAGAAAACTACTGCGCAGGATCTTAAAAAAGTAAATAAATTGATTCCGGATCCTTTACGGGTTCCTTTACGTTTAAGTACCTATAATTTAGAAAAGCGCAAAGTTCTCTGTACAGGAACCTTTAAATGAAATTTTAATATCTAAGGTTCCTGCACCTGAACCTGTACAGGAATCTTGTCCCAATTTCCTGTATGGGGTCCTGTCGGGATCCTGTACAGGATTTACGATTCATGTACGGGATCCTGACCGGATCCTGTACAGAAACCATTAGGGATTCTTTGAGGATCCCCTACGGGAATTTTAAACTGGGACTTAATATAATAAATAATTATCAATTTTGTAATTACAACATAATAAAAAAGTGTGCACACACATTTGTCACATTTGTATGTACACAAAACACATTCCATGAAATTTAATTGCATTTTGCGGCGTGAGATACTTAAAGTACTTTAATAGTTAATGCACGCACGTTTAGTCATGTTCAATACTGTTTTAACTTGTCGTGAAACTAATGGTGATAGTCCCAGATCACGAAACGGTGATATTCACATAAAACGTTCAGATGCAGATCGTAAACGAGGACAAATTGAGGCTATTGGATCTAAAGTTAGACTACAAGTGACACCAGAATCAAGATATTGGGTCTGTTAAGGCATTTAAACCGTTTTATAATTTCCCCTCCCAATGTACATGCAGTCGATTCGTGTTCAAATTGTACATTATTGTCAGTACTGTTTAACGAAGTATTTCGTTACATGTAAGTTAAAAATGACTGTGGAATGTAACCCCTAGTTTTATAATAGGTGTCTATAATATATTCAATACTTTAGATGTCTTTGGTTCTAGTCGATTAGTCAGATTTCTATTCTACAAAAAACTTTTTGTACGAATTTTGATTGGTGTGGTGTTAAACGTCGTCTAGGGTACCAAATCACTACAGTTTTCCGTTTCCAAATTTATATATTTAATTTGTCCGGCATCGGTGATTCAAACCTGATTTATTCACAGAGCGGAAAGCTCTGATATTAAGGGGCAGGCTATAAGAAAGAGTAACTGTTAAATTGAAGTTAAATTGTTAAAGTTTTATTTGAATCCTTTATAATAAGAATGAGAGAGAGAGTAGATCCAAATGTCATGTCTTCAGGAATACTGCAACAAATAAGGACTTTGTAGAATCAATCGAAAAATAAGATGGGGACGACATGTAAAAAAAAATTAGTTGCTTACCTATAAAAATTATTATTAGAGTCGTAGACCCAAAAGGCGATACTTCATACAGTGTGAGGTCGAAGAAGTAACGTTGTCTAGCGTAGAGAGAGAAAGCAATAGATTTTCCTTGAAATGTTTTCGGACCAACCAAAGTGAAAGGTCCGGAGTCCAGGTGTCGATGTAGTTTAGAAAAAACAGCTTTTAGATTAGGAATTAAAGAATTATTTATTTGACGTCGTTGTCGAGGTAATGCAGTCCTTTGAAAATTTGCAATGTTGCTCGTAGTAGAAATTATCTCGTTGAATGAACTTGACTGACCCAGTGGAAGGGTAGTAAAATTTTGATGACCATATTTGGTGACTTTTGATGCGGGCGAACACTTGGATCAATATGGTTTTAGATTTCAAAGGAACAAGGATTCAGTTATTTTTAACTTTAACAAAATGTTTTAATATAATATAAGTGCGCCGCGATGACATGACACTCGTAATAGAAAAACAACTAATTTTTTTTGGCTGGATTTGGCAAGATGACGGTCGTGATTGGTTGAATATTCCATGTTGGCGGTCGCGATTGGTTCAAAATTCCATGATGACGCTTGTCATTGGTTGAAAATATGATGATGACGGTTGCGATTTCTATGATATAATTATGATTGTCTTCTATAAACTAAGGATTGCTTTTTAATTATCCGAAATAAATACTAATTTTTATGGAATATTTTTCTTATAATAATCAATTTAAACATGAGCTAAGGTTAAGGGTTGAAATTGGTTCCCGGTTACCACGCTTTCTTAAATCATTTATTTCACTTTGACTATCAAAAACATCGAAGGAAATAACTTTAACCTTTAACCAATACAGTATCATGTTTTCTTTTGTTTTTCCAAAAGTGAAAGGACAAATCGAAAGTGAGAATAAAAGAAGCCGAAAGTAAAAGAATTTTTGTCTGTCACACTTTATTATTTACACTTGTTAATATTTGATAAGAGAAAAAAATGTCAATAACAGGAATATTAGACCATGTCAATGAATACGATTATCCGTATAATGAGACGTGGATGATAATATGTATTTGGGTTGGAGGTGTGGTCGCATCAACAACAGTGTCTGACCTTCGTGTCAAGACATTCACTGATTTGAATACATCTTGTTTATCATTGTAGTTAAGTGACTTAACCACACAATAGTTTCTTGAGCCACTGTCATGCTGTATCTACTAGGCCTTTTACAATTATTTCAAGTTTTTTTGCTGATGAAGGAACAAAAATTACTCTACGCATTTCATATTTACCAATGATAATAATATATGTACAATATGGCTAAAAATAAGTATAGAGCTGAAATTATTTTTTCGGTACTTCTAATAAAAAATTGTGCAATTTAAAGACATCCTACCAAAAAATCACTTTCATATGAAATAATGATACAAAAACAAATTCAATTTGATTCTAAAAGTGAAAACAAGACAGAAATATCTCTTTATATGTTTTGCAGTAACTTCAGAAATGATTATAATCGTCTGCATTGAAGTATATAATTATCCTTAAAGGCCTATGGTGATCACTCTTTTATATCTAGGCATGTTGTAGTGAATGCATGACGGTTGAGAGGGACAAAATAATTCTAACAATATTATAAACGTTTTAATAAATACCAACGCACAAGTCTGAAGAGAGATACAATCCTTATGTAAAGAAAGGGAATTTTGCTAGAGGTTAAAACAAAGATGTAAGTGAGATGAGAGACGCATGTTAACGAAGAGAAGAGATCAAATGGAGTCAAGGGGAAGGAATGGTGATTGAGGAGGAGGGCAAGAGGGAAAGAATGAGGTGCGCAGGAAAGGAGATATCAAAGTTAACAGTTTATAATGTCTGGATGAGGGGGATTCGCGTTGAATCAACTTGAGATTAATACCTGAGGTGATTTCATCACATCTCACTAGTGATGCTGTAAGGCCATAGGCTTATCACCCATTTGGATTCTATTTAGACAGCATGGGAAATGTTCATAGAGAATAATCGATCTCAAGCAAAACATCTTTCTTTTTCATTTCTTTTTATATCGACCTTCACCGCTCCCTTATATACCGGTGTCAATTCATCGCTATCGATCAATCGCGAAAAGATTATTGATTGCCATCGGTAAACGAGCGGCGCTCAGCTACCAGAGCTCCATAATGGAAAAAAACTATTGCATAACCTTAGATTCGCACTTGTAACTTTAAAACCAATAAGACACATAACATGCTGTAATCGATTTTAATTAATGGATTTATATTACGATAATAATTCTATTTCTAGAAAGCAATTAATATAAGTTCTTAAAAATAATTAGAAACATTATTCTAAGAACTGTTTTCTAAAAAAGAAATTCTTGAAAAAGAAGTTCAATGGATTAGAATTTTTTATTTGGGCATCAGATTTAATTTCTTTAAAATTGTTACGTCTTAGAAGAAGACTTGTAAATAACCAATCTTATGTTATGTCTCAGAGTGAAGCTAAACATATCCCAAATTGTATATAATTGTTCGGTATCGGTGATCAAAATTTGATTTATTCACAAAGCAGAAGGATTCAGATCCTTCTGCTTTGTGAATAAATCAAATTATTAATATTTTTATTCGAATCCTTTACAATTAGAATCAGAGAGAAAGAGTAGATCCAGATGTCTTCAGGGATACTAAAACAAAATTAGAACTTTGTGGGATCAATCGAGAATTTAAATGGCGACAACATTTTGAGAGTATTAGTAACTTACCTTTTAAAATTATTCTTAGATTCGTAGACCCAACAAGCAATACCTCCTTCAGAGTGAGGTCGAAGAAACGACAGTGTCTAGCGGAAACATAATATGTTGTAGATTTCCTTCGAATTGTTTTCGGGACAGCCGAAATAACAGGTCCGGAGTCCAGGTGCCGAATTATTGATTTGACGTTGAAGTCGAAATAATGCAGTCTTTAGAAAAATAGAAATGTGCCTTGCAGTAGAAATTATCTCCTTGAATGAACTTGACTAAGACGAGACTGGGTACTTGAAAAGATTTTTGGAACTGGAGTCGAAGAATAAACTCAATGACACAACTTGTTAATTTGGTCGCGGTTTCTGGACTGACACGAAGAAGACGCGAAGTTGATTAGGTGGTAACTTGTGTCTTGTTGAGTTGAAGGCGTTTCTTGAAGTTTCTCAAAGTTTCGCAGGTGAACCCTCAGAGAATTGTATTATGATAAGAATTGGTGATTCCTCAATTTATCCCCTCATTCTAAACATTAAAGAATAAGGTTCTCTACCTATTGGTGAATATTAACCAAGTAAAGAGAGAATCCACTACCTTTACAAATATTTGTCCTAAGGACACGTTAATTGTAAACATAATTACATTTTTGGAAAGACTTGACCAAAAACATTCTTATACTTTATTAAAATCAAATTAGACTTTAAACTTAAAAAAAGCTGAAATAAAATTTTCATCACATGTAATTTATAAAAAGAGAACTTTGTTGTTAAACATTCATCAATACTGTAATGATCATCATTTTTAATTTTCCTAGAGCAGTTTTTTTAGTAAATAAAGTAGAATTCACGTTTGCTAATATAGTTTCTCACACATTTTCCAATCGAACAGCATGAGAGCGTCTCTGTATAAGAATCATCTATCTTATGATCTTCGACTGCTCTTGTTTTTTTCTAGTGTGCAAATGCACAATCAATCGCTTAGAAGTATACATTAATTGATACCTATCTGCTCGTAACAAACGATAGTAGTACTGAGAATATCGTCTTCTATCGGTAAAGAAAACTTCATTAGAAGTCATCGTAAAGAATAAATAGAAACGTGTTTAAAATCCACTAGTCATCAGACATTGTCAATACTTTTTATTTCACTAATAAATTATTAACTAAAACGTTTTTTAATTCTAAAAAAGAATAAATATTTCTAAATTTTACCAAACCAGATCCAATATAAAAGCTTTCAAAAATTGATGATATAGCTGAATAGGGCCCGGTAAGAAGCGAGGAATTGAAAAGAATTCAGAAGTTCATTTCTTTTGAATGGGCGCATTTCCAAAATAATCCAATTCCTCGATGGAGCAAGGAAAAGTAGCAAAATCTATTATTCTTAATTGACTTCACCAAAATATGAAACGCGCATTCAAAAGAGTGAGAGAGTACAACAAATCAGTAGAAATTTCTATTCCACTGAATTGCTTTACTATCACTCAATATTTCACTTGAAAAAAAGGTTAGGTTTTGAAAACTTGACGTTAAACATTGAACGCTTGAAAATGTCTTTCATTTATTTCAGTAAGAGAATTTTTTATTTTATCGTAAGCACTGTGCGTTTTTAACCGTATTTTCACTAGTTTTAATATTTCATTTTAATAATTTAGCACTGAAATCACAATGAAATTCACACGACCCGAAAACTAGCTGTCACTGCGTTTTATTTTAAGACAATAACTAGAAGAGCTCCTACAAATAATTGGAAAGATTAGGCTTTTTCAAATTGTTTGTCAAAAGTTCTATTCCTCTTAATGCGTTTCTAAAATTCGAAGCAGTCAATTGAAAAGAATAAACAATTTCTATTCATTTGAATTGACTACGTAGAATCGCTTAAAGTCGATTGAAAAGAATAGCTATTCCTTATTTTTTTCAATTCGCTTTTACAAGATTTACTTTGCATTCAAAAAAATAGAAACTCCTAATTCTTTTTTTATCATCTCATTGACACGAGCAATAGAGAAGAATTAATTTTTCTGATATTTTGGGGCGCATGATTATTCCCCAAATGTCATTTTTCCGAAATGTCATTTTACCGAAATGTCATTTTACCGAACTGCACTTTTGCGAATACTCATTTTTGCGAAAAGCCAATTTTGCGAAATGCCACTTTTGCGAATTGTCATTTTTACGAAAAACTGTTTTTGCGAATTGTCATTTTTGCGAATCGACATTTTTACGAATTTTCAATTTTCCGAAAAGTAGTTATTGCGAATCGCCATTTTTACGAATTGTAATTTTTTCGAAAAGTCATTTTTGCGAATTGACATTTTTGCGAATTGTCATTTTTGAGAAATGTCATTTTTGCGAATCACCATTTTTACGAATTGCCATTTTTGCGAAAAATCATTTTTGCGAATTGCCATTTTTGCGAATTGTCACTTTTGCGAATCGCCATTTTTACGAATTGCCATTTTTACGAATTGTCATTTTTGCGAATAGTCATTTTTGCGAAAAGTTATTTTTACGAATTGTTATTTATGCGAATTGTCATTTTTGCGAATCGACATTTTTACGAATTGTCAATTTTCCGAAAAGTCATTTTTGAGAATTGTCATTTTTGCGAAAAATACAATAGAAAACTTGTAGGTCTATAAATTCACTATTGTATTTTTCGCAAAAATGACTTTTCGGAAAATTGACAATTCGTAAAAATGTCGATTTGCAAAAATGACAATTCGCAAAAATAGCTTTTCGCAAAAATGACAATTCGTAAAAATGACTATTCGCAAAAATGACAATTCGTAAAAATGGCTATTCGTAAAAATGGCGATTCGCAAAAGTGACACTTCGCAAAAATGTCATTTTTTTAAAATGACCATTCGCAAAAATGGCAATTCGTAAAAATGACTTTTCGCAAAAATG
Source organism: Leptopilina heterotoma (assembly GCF_015476425.1). Lineage (NCBI taxonomy): Eukaryota > Metazoa > Arthropoda > Insecta > Hymenoptera > Figitidae > Leptopilina > Leptopilina heterotoma. The sequence goes on from NW_025110850.1 coordinate 662,536, forward strand.
GCTTTTCGCAAAAATGACATTTCACAAAAATGTGTTTTCGTAAAAATGACAATTCGCAAAAATGAGTTTTCGAAAAATTGACAAATCATAAAAATGGCGATTCGCAAAAATGACTTTTCAGAAAATTGACAATTCGTAAAAGTGGCCATTCGCAAAAATGACAATTCGCAAAAGTGACATTTCGCAAAATTGGCTTCTCGCAAAAATGACTATTCGCAAAAGTGCAGTTCGGTAAAATGACATTTCGGAAAAATGACATTTGGGGAATAATCATGCGTCCCGATATTTTGCTGTTCACAGAGGAATTGGGTTTTTTTGGAAATTAGCCTATTCAGAAAGATTAAAAAATCCTCGTTTAACAGAATATTTCTGAAAATTTAATCTTTTTCTATTCCTCGCTTCTTACCGGGGGGGGGGGGGGAAAGAGAGTTTGTAAAGTTAAAAGAGGCGGCATCTCTGAGTAGTATAGCAAAACTCAGCAAACTCACTTTATCGGTAAGTTAATGTACAATTGACAATAATTATTATTTATGTATCTTATTTGCAGTCAAAGTTTGTATTATAAATTGTCAATAGAAGTTTACGATATTGAATAAATTCACATTTTCTGTAAACAAATAAATTTTTTGAAAGAAAAATCCAATGTTATTCATATGCATCTAATGTGCGATCGCGGTGGTCTCAATATGTGCGCGATAATATTTGCATATTGCAATATAAGGCGGATTAAAATTTACTGTCACCAGGTGTCGAAACTTGCTACCGTCTTTGAATTCAAGGTTATGTGAAAAACCGTAGGAAGGCTCTTAGCATTGCTCTCATTTGTTATTCAATTTCAATTTACATTTCATCATCATATTAAAATCTGAAAATAATTTTCAAAATTGCTTTAATAAATTTTAAATCTCAATCGTTATTTTTGACCTAAATTTGGACTAAGGTGTAAAATTACGTCAAAAATTAGATGGTATTATGGTAATTATAATGTTTCAAGTTAAAAAACATTTTTTCATAGCTTAAAGCCCTTGGGTATCAATCACCCATGTGTGCGGTTTAAGAATTGTTTTCGGGGGTTAATTATTACATTTATATAAGGCAACAATTTATCCTAGTTTCGAGTCAATCCAATATAAACATCAATGTTGGGGTACTTCCTTCAAGAGAATGACCCTGATGTAGATTTAGGCACGTGTCAAAATATAAAAACTGTTTTGGTCTATGAGGCTTGTTTTTTTTCATCGCGTGTGGTAGAAAGCACAGTGCGCCAGTTAATTTGGAACAAAAAAAATTTGAACGTTCCACTCGTCACAATTTCTACATAATGGGATGGTTATTGCCCGGAAGACTTTTGCTTCTTTTTAATGTAACATCCCATGCTTGGAATGAAAACCAATGAAAGAAAGGAAGTCTTATAGTGTTCTTCGAAGCACTCGTTTCCCCTTCGCCTAATGAACCTTTTACATTATGAAGCGTGTCCGCACCTGGCCTATTCGATTTGACGGGTGATCAGCGTGAAGTGAAATATTCTCGTGAGAAAACTGTTCGGATTCGCGCGTGAATCTTCCCTCTTTGGCTCAATGGCCATTAATGTAATTAAATTTTTTGCTATCGTGCGTGAACGTTGCGAAAATAAATTAAGTGCAAATTACATTTTATTCAGAGCCAAACAATTCATAGGGAGCTTTTTTCCCCTCTTCGTCATATAGTATATACATATATATATATATATATAAAACGTTTCTCTTCTTTTTATTAATATTTCTTTCTCCAGTGTTTACATCGCTTCAAAAAAAATTATCTCTAAATTGTTAAAAGACCATTAGCAATTGATTTGAATGACAGGAGATTCTCAAGTACGTTGAACCAATAATTATATATCTCGAGAAATATCTAAGATTCTTGTATGTGATTTCAAGGAGTTTTCAACAAAAAAAAAAAGAAGAAATTTAATTAGATACGTTTTTGCAAATTATATTTGCGGATGTCATCGTTAACAAGGGAGGAAATCTAAATTGATTAAAGACTTTGTTATTTTGTTTATTGTCCAAGTTTATTTTAATAATTTCTGACAGACTCACAACTTTTTCTCTATACTTCGTCATAATAAATCTTTTTTCAATAAAATCATTATCTCCACCGAACACTACGTACAGTATCGATAAACGAACCTCTTCCCACGGCTGTAATTATCATAATAACTGTTATTACTCCTCATTACAATCAACCATCTCATACACTATTCCTCTCAAAGTTGAAAAAAATATTAATATTTTAAATACGCCCCTGTCGCAGAAAAAGTATTCATTAATTTTCATTCTTTTGCTTTTAATGTCTAAGAATCGTCTAAAAACTGGAAATTAAATTTAGAAGAACTTTATCATTTAGTCAGTAGGAAAAGATATAAAATTTCCACGACTATTATTATTTGAAGTTAGTTACGTCTCAATAAAGACTGTAAACATACTAGTAATTATATTTTATTTCATGTCCGCATCGGTGGTTTATTCTATTTTATTTCCAGAGCTGAAGGTTCTGATATTAAGGGTATTGAAAAGAGAAACTGTCAGTATTAAAATTTAGATATTAAAACCAGTGAACACCAAAAAATGTGTTTCATAACTGTTACAGATTTGGAACACATTTTTTGGTGTTCATTGGCAGGGTGACGAAATACTGATTAGCAGATTTGGTTTCTGCTGTCCACGTGTAAGACAATTGGATCGATTTTGCTTAGGTTTACAAGATAGAAGGATTCAAGTATTTTGACTTTGAAATATATTATTTTATAAATGTATAAAATATAAATGCGCCGCCATGACGTGACATTAGCAATTGTAGCCTAATAATAATTTCTAGTCTAACACATTCAAATAAGAACTACATTTACAAAGAAAATAATCCATGACAACTTACAATTAGTTTCTTATTTAATTATAAATACAGAAAACTTTAAGCGAAAACTAAATTCAATAAATATGTTGCTTGAGAGTCCATGGATTTTTTCTTCATCTTTCAAGTGACCGATTAAAACATTGCCGTTGGCGATGTGTGTGTGCACGATATAACGTGTAATAATTAAATATTACTCACGCTTAATTGTAATTGCTGCTCGCAAGTACGGTGGCGCGGGCTTAATCTCGATAATCTACACGAGATCAACCTGGAGGGCTTCCCTTAATTCAACTGGACGTGGTCGTTAAAACTGGATCGAGAAGTGATTATGGGAGTGGTAACTATTGGCGAATGGAGCAAAAAAAATGGCAAAGAAAACTATCAAAGAAATTAATGACAATCTGGCATATTATACGTTACGATGCTATTAAAACAGTGCTATCATCTTCACCTACTCCCTCTTGGTTTTTAGGTGCGATCAACAACTAATTCTACATGAAATTCTTGGTTTATATGCGCAACCTCTTGAATTGACCTCATATTATAAAAAATAATTTTTATCCAATTTTTCCCTAACGAGAAAATAAAATCTAATTTATCAGCACGCTTTGATGTTCCGTGTTGAACGAAAGGAATCTGACATAATTGCATGTTTGGCATTTCCGCAGTGCTTTTAGTGTGAGAAAATAGAAACAAAGTTGTATCTCGATCAAGAAAAGAGGGGTTCTTAGATCGTGATGCTCGGGGAAGTTTGTCGATATTGGTGTCCAATGAGGTGTGAACAACAGTGGGTGAATGAACCTCCATACCTATATTGTAATCTATATACCAATAAACGATTATAAGAATCAGGAAATCAGCAAAAAAAAAAAAAAAAAAGTTTTTGCAAACCAATCGCCGTAGGAAGTAAACACAACAGATGTTTTAAAGTGCCGCTGCAATAGTATATACTACCTCAATGAACATTACTACCTACCTACTGTCACTCGATGTTACCACTCGATATGAATACAACGGTATGCTGATTCCTAATCGTGAATTAGACACGTGTGCATAGATAAGAAGTGGAAAATAAGCAGGAGATTATTTGCTACACTTTACGACACCTGTATCGCTTACAAGCATTTCTATTGCACATACAACTCTTCTTGTGCAATTTATAATTATCGTATTTCGTCTAAGCCTCTAGATATAATCCTCTCAAAGGGGGTTATAACAAAATTTTCTTTCCTGTCCACATATTCCCTCTAATTTTACTGTCAGAATAGTTTGAAATTATCTAAAAGCGATCGTGTGCTGAAGATTATATACAAATGCATGTCTAATTGCAAGATAAGGTGCAAACAATCGTAAAAGATTAAAGTGTGTGTATAAAGGACTATGGATAATCACTTGAAGATTGTGCACCTGAAGATGCACATTTTCAATCGGTGCCCCATTGAAGACCTTAAAGAACTCACTAATGAATCATTATTCTATATCTATATGGAATTGGTTCGCAAATGTATTTATATATATATATGTATAGTGAAATAACCTCTTCCGCTATCGGCAGAAAAGTTATCGTCTAACAAGTTGTACCCTATAGAAACATAGTAATTCTTACCCAAGATAAGAAGAAGACGGGAGTAGCGTTTTGTGAGGGCATATAGCGGCTTTACAGCATTATCCGCAACTATCTCAAACTCCCCTCTCTCTCGCAGTAAAGCGGCGACTCAGAAACGCTCGCGGATACAATCAATGTGACGGAAGAACAATACTCTAGGAAGGCTATTCCCCTTAACGGATTTTACTTCCTTCTTCTAATTATTTACATATTGGCGAAAACTTGTTAAATTATAATATATTCATTTCATTTTTGCAGCAGTTCAATAATAATTTAGGGAAGCGACGCGACCCTTGTTGAAACTTTCGAAAAATCAATTTTTTCTTACATTTTCTTAAACTTTAGGGTCTTAGAAATACGTCTTTAAAATAAGTTGATATTATAGAAATTGAATACGATAAAGAAAGCCACGGTCCATTGGTAAGTTTATGTTGTGACTTAAGACTTTAATTTACGAAGTAAGGATTATTATATAAACCAAATTAATAAATTTAAATATTCAATTAAATCATTTGCATCAAATTCCGTCCAAGAAATTCACCATTCCACATAATCGTCAATAGTCTTAAATCTCCAAATATCTCATGATATCTGATTGTCTTCAGTAGATTCCCTCATCATCAAGAGACTAGAAAAGGATCGCTAACCATGTGACGTACGCTGACAATTAATCATCCGCAAAATCATTCAAATTCAGATTTCACGAAAGTCACAGCTCCTCTCACGCTGATACATGCACACTTTAATTCACTAATTCACTTTCGATTTAATAGCAGAGTTGAATTTTTAATGTAAAAAAATCAATTAGTAAAAAGTGAAAGTAGTTATTAGAAGTGATAAAGATTAAAACATTGAGAGGCGAATGGAGAAGATGCAGCACCTGGATGAAGGAGAGTGGGCAAAATAGGTGTGGGGGAAGGTTGATGTAGAATCGTGGCAAGTACGTGTTATCGAGTTTCGCTAGAGCACGAATATTCCCGTCACGTGCGGCGCGTTATGAATGATAATTTCTTGACCAGAACCATAAACTATTAATTACATCGGACTCCCTGGCGACTTGATAATCAGAAGCTACTATCGCACAGTCGCATAGTATGCGCATGCTAAACATGATCCGGACACACATATAAAGCTATATACTTGAAACAACATGGGGACCCCGAGGGAGCTCACTCTCGCGACAATATGTTTTCCGTCAACCAGACCTCATCCCCATGTCGCATGCCGAAGGAAATGTAAGTGAACTTGAATCTTTGCCCACCTACGTGAAATGCATTCCAAAATGTTTCTTATTCTGTAACGATCATTTGTATTCACTTATGAAAATAAACAATGAGAGAGAATACAATCAAACTTTTATTATATTTTAAATAAAGTTAAAGTTCAGTAAGAGTCTGTAAAATAATGAAAATGAATCTGGTTACATTTTTATCATAGGAAGAAGATCAATATTTTGAGAGATTAAATTTGATTAGCCACTAATAAAAGTCTATTTAATGAAGCAAATTTGTCTCAAAGATGGGACACTACCTTGGACATCAAGAGGGGAAATAGGGATTCCACAGCGGTACGCCATTGTCGCTCCATCTAATCGACGTTTCTGTAGTTCCGCCCTTACTCTCTGAATCTCCTCCCTCTGCATCACGGTCCTATCATTTGACATCCAAAGATTCTCCAGATATAAATACTTATATTACAACTACTAAAGATAACTAATTCTTGGAAATAATTCTACTACCTCAATTACATCTAATATTTGTTGTGGTCTAGATTCTAAACCAATAAATTTTTACAAACAAAAACTACTTTGGTACGTTCACCAAGCGTTAGTGCTAACAAAATATCATCCAAAGAACAAGTAATTGAAACCAGAAGAATTGCAAGTTTGAGAATTCACATAGAGTGTGCTATTTGCAGAAAAGATATTTCGAAATATTCAAGCCTCATGCTTGCATTTCAATTGAAACTTTAGATATCATTGACCAAATACTTGTAATTGCAGTTAGCATAATAAATCTTCATGCAGTGATATTATAAGTCAATAAATCTAAAAGTAAATTTTTTTCTCCTTTTTTTATATGTAAGTAATATTTGTTAATTGATCGTAATTACGAATATAAAAATACTTCAATAAACACAAATATTTTTATAAAAATTCAAAGTAAAAAATACAACATTCAGTTTATTCACCTAAAAAGTAATTTATATTTCTGTAATATAATGAAATAAAAAATACATTTTAAAATTTCTCACCTAAACTTAAAAAATACGATACATCCTGTGGAATGGATTTGTTAGAAAAATTCTCGATCCATTTCGGATTTGGTTTTTTGTTAAAATGAAAATTATAATACTTCTTGTTTAACCAATTAAACTTTGAGATATCCTTATTAATGAGTTGTTTTTCATAAATATTTAGAAAATTTTTTTGAAAATCAAAAAATGTTTAACATATATATGATGATCATCAATTGATGAAAAAATTTTAAAATTTTCCAAAAAAGATTGCAATCTTAATATTGACAGATTAGTATCGTTAATTTCGATATTCAAAACACTAATTTTATAATTAAAAGTCAACTAGCAACAAATCGCGCGCTAAAGCGCGCGGCTATAACTTCTTACTACCTTTTTTAAATAAAATTAGCAATTTTAAAAATAATAAAATTGGAAAATTTTCCAATTTAAATTTTTGTTGAAAATACTAAAAAAAAATTCAATTTTGTAAAATTTAAAAATAATTGCAAAAATTCTTTAAAAAAAATAAAATTTATTCTTCTTATTAAATTCAACTATGTTCAAATCTTGAAAAAAAAATTCTCGTAAAAATCCCAATTATCTTTATAAATAACAAAATTCTTCTCTAAAGTTCAATTATTTTCATAAATTTTTCTAATTTTAATGATTTTCAATATTTACGATTTTAATAAAATATTTCCCAAAACGAATTCAATTATTTAAAAAAAAATTTAATTTGAAATTTTAGAAAATGACAATTTTGAATAAATGAATTAAATAATAAAAATTTCAGAGGAATTCTATTATTTACAAATTTTTTATAAATTTCTTCGCAATAATTCAATTTTTTTCATGAAGAATAACATTTTTTTAACCAGGAATTCAATTATTTTCATAAATAATAAAAATCATCGCAGAATTTCAATTATTTTTGGTACAATGTTAATGGAATTTCTCGAAAAATGTAATTATTCTTAAAATTTTTATTAAAATTAATTTTCAAAGATTTTAATGAAATAATTTTTAACAATTCGATTTTTTTAAACAATTTGAATTAAATTCTTCGTAGAATTAAATTAATTTCAATAATATCAAAATTCAATTATTTTTAATATCTACTATTTCAATAAAAATTCACAAAAGAATTCAATTATTTAAAAAGAAATATATTATTAAAATTCATCGCAAGAATTAAAGTATTTTTAATAAATAATAAAATTCTTTTCAGGTATTCAATTACTTTCAATACAATTATTAAAAAATTCGATTGTATTCAATAAATTAAAGAAATTTTTCAAAAAAATTCAATTATTTTCCAAAAATTTTTAATAAAATTCAAGAATTAAATGCTTTCAATTATTTAGAAAGAGGATTATTATTAAAACTTGAAAGAAATTATTCATATAGAATTCAATTACTTTGAAAACTTGTAATTAAAATAATTAAAGAAAATCCATTATTTTAAAGAAACTCAAGTAAAATTTTAATAAAATTCTTCCTAAATTCAATTATTTTTATAAACAATAAAATTCTTCGAAGAAATTCAATTACATAGTATCAAAGTTTTTGATAAAATTCTTTGCAAGAATTCAATGATTTGCAATTGTTTTTGCAATAATTCACTTGTTTTCATAAACAATAAAATTCTTCAAAGAAATTCAATTATTATCAAATTTTTTGATAAAATTCTTTGCAAGAATTCAAACATTTGCAAATGTTTTATGAATTTTTTCGCAATAATTCAATTATTTAACAAAAAAATTAATAATAGTTCTTCATAAGAATTCAATTATTTTTGAAAATTTTAATAAAATTCGTTGCAAAAATTCAATTATTTTAAAAAAGTATGATAAAATTCTTCGAATCGATTCAATTATTTTTAAAATTTTAAAAAAATTCTCGGCAAAAATTTCAATTATTTTCAAAAATTTTCCTCAATTCAATGATTTTTATAATATCTACTAAAATTTTTCAAAAAAATTCAATTATAAAAAATTTTATTGAAATTCTGCGCAAACATCTAATTATATATTTATAAAAAAATTAAAATTTCACAAGGAATTCAATTATTTTTATAAATATAATTTTTTAAGGAATTCAATTATTAATTTCATAAAAAATAATTTAAAATTCTAGAAAAAAATAATTTAATTAAAATGATGAAAATAATTTTGATGAAGTTGCAGTAACAATACTTTTATAAGTTGTTTAATTTAAAAAAGGTTTGAATTAAAAATTTTTGAATGTCTTTATTCATGTGGAAAATCCTGTTCGAAAGATAAGATTAAAAATAGGAATTTTGCAAATATTTTTCTTTTTTTTCTAAAACAAAATAATAATTTTCTTTAAAAAATTGTGATTCAAAAAGAAAATAATAGAAAATAAATATATTTTCCATTTCTTAATCACAGTTGTTTAATAATTTTCTAATTTTTTTTAGAAGTAAAGAACAAAAATAATTTCAATTTGACAAAACATAATATTTAACAAAATTTTAGTCTTGAAAAGAAGTAAAAAAATTCTGATGATTTCCATTTTCTATCTAAAGTTAACAAAAAACAAAAGTATAAACAAAAGACAACTTCAGAGTGTGAGGGACAGAAAAATTGAATGAAAGAACATTTAAATTAATATAGTTAATTCGTTAAATCGTTTTTTTAAGGAAAAATTATTAAAAGATAAACCAGAGACGGAAGAAACCCACTTGATTTACATCGTAGTAAAAAGCGATTTTTTATTTTTTAATCTCACTAGGCGTTTTTGGTCCTTAATCCGCATCTTTTTATTAGTCCAACCGGTGTTTTTCCAAAACGTCTCCTGATATTTTTCAAAAAATCGACTACGATGATTGGAGTTCGGATATATTATGATGAGACAAGTCCAAAAATTATCTACTTTTTTTCTTACATTTTTATACAGGTGATTTTATGATAGAGAGAAAATGTTTATATATAAAAGATAATCTGTGGATTCAAATTTTTAACCCACAAAGCATGCTTCACGTCTTCCGCAGAATTAAATCAAATTAAATTGTGTTCATTCTTCTGTAACATCCTCAGAAGATATAGAATATTATTAAATCTGGAGTGTTTGAAACAAAAGACAGTTGTAGCTAAATTCGTCATTATAAACAGTTTGGTTAAGCCAACTTACGCCAACATAAGCGGTGTATCATTATATGCTTTGACACATAAGCAGACTATATATGCGTTATATAGGCAATTATGAAATCAAAATTTTTAATGATATTGGGCAAGGATTTTTTAAAACTTGTATGATTTTAAAGTGCTTCTAACTGCAAATGGTCAGAAAATAGCTACTTCTATTTGCCAATGTCTATTACAGTATCTTAAAAATAAATGGTCATATTAATGATGATTATAATAAATTTTCCTTAATGGAAGAAAATTTAAAAAATGCAAAACAATACCATAGTTCAGTTAAACGATCGCTTTTCAATAAACATGACCATATTACAGTGATTGAAAAATTGCATTATTCCCGAACTCTGAGTTCCTCCAATTATGAGTCTTATAAAAAACCCTTGTCCAAAAATGTCGCTAGCTTTTAGATTAAAACAGAAGAGATCGAGAGCTTTTTAACGAGTGTAAGAAAGACGTGCAGAAACCCGTAAGTACTAAAGGAAAAAGTGTTGCCTGCCTTAAGGGGTATTTCATTATTGCGCCTGATAATTGATAATTTCTGGTTCGCAGAAGTCTGGCGTGATTTCGAAGAAAATGTTGAATTAGAAAAAAGGTTTGTTCCGTGGATTTTTATTATTATTCACCATTACTATTCATCGCCTTTTTATTATTCACCTAATTTACTCGAAAATAAAAATTCGGAAATTTTTGCAGTATAATGTTTTTTAAAATAAGAAACAAATTTTAGCGTGGTAAAGCAGGATACTTTATTATTGAGAGACTACAGAGCAAGTAAATTAAAACTAGATTTTTAAAAAAAGTCTGAAACTTTAAAGTCTAAAATGAACAGCAACTTTGTCTGAAAATACCAGTTAAAGGTTAAAGCAATGAGCTTTTGTCAAAATATGATAATATGGATACTGTTTTGTTTAATAATAATAATAATACAATTTTTACAAAGGTCTTTTAAAAATGAATCAAGTAAAATAATTTTGTAACTTTGACGTTTAATATAATAAAATAAATGATTTATTTTTTTACTAATAAATTATAAAAATAAACATCCAAATGGATATATTGAAGATATTTTTAATTAATCTGAGGAGTAATCTTCTGCGGTTTACCTGCATTCACAGCTGCGAAAATATTTCATTTAAAAACTAAGAAATTCTTATTACTTAAGAAAAATAAGCACTCAGAAATTTTCAAAAAATGATTTTAAAATATTGAAAAACTATTATCTTTATTATTTAAAAAATGATGACATTTTAGTAATTCAACCTTAGCTCACCAAGAAAAACAGCAACAATGACTAAAATAGTAAAAGCGTAATTTCTCCTTATCATCCTCTTACGATCTTTCTATTGAAAATGTAACTGATCTGAGACTTCTTTGTTCAGTAACCCTTTTTATTTAGATCTTTCTTCCTAATTTCGTATTCAAAATCATCATTTACGTCAAATTTAAATTCACAATTATTTAATGAAATTATGTACTATTTACTCTGAGAATAAAATCGGTGAAAAATATCAAATTTATTGACGTAGTTAAAAGATTTTAAGTACGTGTAAGAAAGCTATATAATCTTAAATATTAACCTTTATGTTACGTAGAAATACGACAGTTAGTGAGCACTTATTTTGTCTTCGATAGTTATGATAATTCTACACCTGTATGTACTTATAGAATAATGCGTCATTAAGATTTTGAGATATTGAAGTTACTATGATAAAAGAAAGAATATAAAGGGCTCTTGGACAACTTTTAGAAATGACGATTTTTCTCACATAAAAAGACTACGAAATCACTTCTCATCATAAATACATAAAATGTTATGTGCTGTACGGGACAAAATTTAAATAATAATATTCATAACAAAAAATTCAATCCTATATTATTTAATCTTAAATCATTTGTTTTTTTGTTAAATTCACCTACATATATGACAGGTAGTGTTTAAAATAGACAGCATGAAAATTTTTTAGACCATTTTAATCTTCTAACACTGCTTAGCAACACTTAACCCTTTCGTGCCCCCGGCGAATCTAGCGGTTGGATTTGCTTCCAAATTGATACTCGGGGGTTTTCGGGGTCACTCATTACGAATCCGATGTCAGTTTTAAAAAATTCAAAATGGCGGATCCAATATGGCGGACAAGATTTTTAAAAAATGCTTCAATTTGCTTCAATATTGCTACTCGGGGGTTTATGGGGTCACTGATTACGAATCCGATGTCAGTTTTTCAAAATTCAAAATGGCGGATCCAATAGGGCGGACGATATTTCAAAAAATCGCTTGAATTTGCTTCAATATTGTCACTCGGGGGTTTTTGGGGTCGCTGACAAGATTTTAAAAATTGCTTCTATTTGCTTCAGTTTAAGTTTTATTGATAAAATAGTAAAAAAAAAAATAATCCATGCTCAATTTTGTAGAAAATATGTTTTTGGATTCACAAAAAATTGCCAAATGGAAAAATTAATTTTCATAATTTTTGAAACATTTTTAATAAAACTTTTTATTTGTACCATTGTTATTCTATTCTGGTGTATCGAAATTCATTTGTATAATTTTGTAACTAATTTCAGATCATATTTTCATTCTAATTTTTTTGTATATTTTAATTTTTAGATAAAAATTAGGATCTGAAATTAATAATAAAATAAAATGTTTTTTTAGTAATGTATTGCTTAAACGGCTTATTCAAATTAGCGCGTCAATCATGATATTTTCGCGTCTTATCACCAAAAGATGATAGTAAAAATTGGAAATCAATCTGCCACCATTTGCGAAGTTAGGAGTTTATTTTTAAAAAACACCTGTTTTTGAAAAATGTCAACGGAAACTTTGTCACGTTTTATCATATTGTTTTCTTTATTAGTGATTCCGAATATTTATTTACGTGAATGTTTTCCAGAGTGGAATTTCCTGCTGAACACGAATATCCTATTTATTTTCAATTAAATTCACGTCTTTTCACAAAAAATTAGGAAAAATTAAAATATGTGCTCCTTTTTCTCTCACGGGGCAAGGATAGTTGGAGCTAATATGGCACGGTACAATCCTGCTAATGCGACTGTAAATTATAAAAAAATGTTTAATTGTTCTTTTTAGGCTGATATACAGAATAGTGCGTAATTATATACGGAAAACAAAGCTTATTGACCAAGAAATTGGTAATTGTCTGAAGAAAATTAGTTAAAACTGAGATTCAAGTTCAGACGAATTTTAATGAAAGAATTAAAATTCAGGAAATGTTCAAAACATATTGTTAATACTTCAGATATCAATATTGAATAGTCTAAATCGAAAAAAAGATAACGAAAATCTACTGATTTTTTATAGCATTCGGATTCTTTAACTATCCTTGCTCCAATTGATTCGTAATCAGCGACTTCAAAAACCCCCGAGTAGCAGTTTTGAAGCAAATAAAATCAATTTTTGAAATCTTATCCGCCATATTGCATCCGCCATTTTCAATTTAAGAATTTTTTTAAATCTGACGTCTGATTCGTAATCAGCGACCCTTAAAACCCCAAAGTAACGTTTTTGAAGGAAATTCAAACAAATTTTTGAAAATCTCGTCCGCCCTATTGGAACCGCCATTTTTAATTTTGAAAAACTGACATCGGATTCGTAATCAGCGACCCCGAAAACCTCCGAGTAACAATATTGAAGCAAATTCAAGCGATTTTTTGAAATCTTGTCCGCCATATTGGATCCGCCATTTTGAATATTGAAAACCTGACATCGGATTCGTAATCAGTGATCCCGAAAATCCCCGAGTAACAATTTGGAAGCAAATTCAAGCAATTTTTTGAAATATTGTCCGACATATTGGATCCGCCATTTTGAATTTTGAATAACTGACATCGGATTCATAATCAGCGACCCCGAAAACCCTCGAATAACAATATTTTATTTATTCTTTGAAATTTAATAACTCAAAAAAAGGGCATTCTGAAAATTTACATGCCGATAGGAAAAAACTTTAGCTTTCGTTTCCAATAATTTATTTTAAAAAACGGACCGATTTTTGGGAAATTGAAAATTTAGTATTAATTATAAAAAATTAGGGTCAATTTTTAAAATATTAAAAAATTAAATTCACCATTGGAAAGAGGACGAAAAAACCTTTCAGGAACATATTCTAAAAAATTTTTCCCATTACAAGTATGTTTAGAAAAAATTCACAAAGTAGCCGGTGTTAGCAAAATTGGTCAAATTAACCCCCCTCCAAATTTTCGAAAAAATCAAAAATATTTTTTGGGGAACATTTCTACTTGATAGAACAACAAATTCCTTGAGTTTTAATTTTTTTCAAGAAGTTGAAATTTCAACTTAGGACATTTCACGTAAAATGCCTCATATACGTAAATATATTCTAAAGAAATTAGTCAATTCAAGTATTTAATTTTAATTTACATATCTTGACTTTATTCATAGAAATATTTTTCAAATACATATAGTAACCATGAAAATGATACTGACACAAACTTTTTCTGAAAAATTTAGTAAATTTAAATATGTAATTTTAATATACCTATCTTAATTTTTTTCGTTGAAATGAAACTAGTAAAAATAAACACATGTCTATTTGGACATGTATTACACATGTATTTACAGGTGAAATACATGAGTATTTACATGAGGAAAAAATTATTACACGTGCAAAAACGTTTCCTCGTGTATTTACAAGTGCATTACACATGTCCAAATCTACACGTGTAATTACACGTGATTATTTTTAATAGAGAAACCTACGTATATTTTGTGAAATTAATGTAATTTATTAACTCAAAACTAGAACATGACAAAAATAGTATAATAATCAGTCCTAAAAGGACTGAAGGCAAGGGTACCAAGTCGGAACCAAAGTTAAATTCAGTCAAGGACAGAAGACAGCCACAACAACGAACAACAATTATCGTTAAAGTGGCTGAAGGAACATCATTCGCGAACGTACTGAAGAAGGTTCGTGAAGAGGCTGACCTGGAGGCCAGTAAGACAAGGGTTGTGAGAACTTTACCCACTAAAAAGAGAGACCTTCTTATCAAAATTGGAGGGACTTCAAGTAAGGCGTTGTACACCGAGGAGGTGACAAGGGTGATTGGACCACTGGGTAAGGTGCAGATGGCGGACCGGCAAACTACGTTGGAAATCCGCGATATGGATGCCCTTACAGAAAAAGAAGACTTACTGGGAGCCCTGGAGAAGGTTTCTACGGTACCAGCAGGAAGGTGACAGTCCTTGGACCAAACAAGCGAGGAGCAAAGCTCGCTGTCGTGGTCACCAGCCAGGAAGACGCTGATAAGCTGGAGAAAATTGGGCACATAAAGATTGAGTTCGTCTCCTGCAAGATAAGAAGAAGAACAATGGTCACAAGGTGTCATAGGTGCCTTGACTATGGCCATATAGGTAGAAATTGCCAAACAGTAGATAGGTCGGCTGCGTGCTTCAAGTGCGGAGAAGCCGGCCATAAGGCAGTAGATTGTAAGAAGAGCCCATGCTGCTTCTTATGCCAGGCGAAGTTCGGCGAAAAGGAGAACATCCAACATGTCACCGGATCAGGAGGATGCAGAGTCTTCAGAACTGCACTAGAGGAAGCAAAGAAGACTTTGTCAAGGACAAGAAGGAAGTAAGGCCAGAACAAGAGCGGCACGGAAAAGTCGCGTCAGCGACTAAATAGGACCATTCATTTACGAAGTCTGAAGCCACTAGGTAGTTCCGTAGGTGGATAAAAGGTTAGGTAAAAAAGGGTTTTTAACATGGTATGGTCGATGGCGATGTCAGTCCTTGGTGTCAAATTCCAAGGTGTACGCTGTAATTCATAACAGAATCATCCTTAATATGAAACGAGTAGATATGCAAATTAGGTAAAGAGAGTCATTCTTATTTATATTGCCTTTAGAGAATTATTTTCTTAAATATGTAATAAAATTCTTTGGAAGGATTCAATTACTTTTATAAATAGTAAAATTCTTTACAGAAATTCAATTAATATCAATACATTTTAACAAAATTGAATTAATCAAATTTTCAATTATAATTACGATTTATGATTAAAATAAGCACATTTTATTTCGCTAGTACAATTGTTTTCAATCTAAACGATTGCAAAAGATGAATACAAGAAGATCGGGTGCTTTTACAGCAATCGAACCACACACATCGAACGCTACGTCACTCTTAACATCAACGTCGTCTGGAACTGAGGGTGAAATAAGCTGTACTGATCAGGTTAATGATGTCAATGACAATGACGAGAGTCATAGTTCGGAGAAAAATCTTCAATTGCACGGGGAAAAAACTCTTGAAAAACTTCCAGCTTCAAAAGAAATGTCTGATAACAGTCATTCTCAGGTGATGGGGGAAGAAGAAATTATTGTTGAGGAGGAAATTGGTATGAATGGACATCGTTGGAGAGGAACTGTTGAAAAATATAATATTCCAACGTCATCACACCGATTTCGAGGTCCTCGTCCACCAGCAAGCCAAATTCAAAATGACTCATATTCTCATTCAGAAATGCAAAATTTGGAAGATCATACGGCATGTCGGAACAGTATGAACCCTAATATTTCAAAAACTTTTGATTATATTGAAAAACTTTTTGAACTGATTGATATTAAGACTTTCAAATTTTTGTCCGATTTTTAAGATATAACCAAGATACGATTGACACAACTTTGGGGAAGAGAATTAATATAAATATTTCAAACAAATTCTAAAAACAAAGTATTATAATCTGCCTAATGTTACACGAAAAGTGCGAAAAGAAAAAAATTGGGAAAATGATTATATTACTATGATGATGAAGATTATATAAAATCAACGAATGCGCTATTCAGATTAGAAGAACAGACTGTTAATTTACAATGTTCTTGCCACTTGTTGTCTAGTCATGTCTTCAAAAGTTTGTGCCTTGCAGCATCAATACGTGTGACACACACGACCGTATAATAGGTTATGGATAAAAGAGAAAACAAAAATTATCTACTCCGTTTTATTCTTTTAATATTCAACAACATTTTATGCAGAAAAATGCTTTTATAAAAATGTAGTTTTATTTAAAATCTATCAAAATAGCAAGTTATCACTTCCTACAAATTCGTGAGATATGTCACATTTTTCGTGTTCAAGATCATACGGAAGTACTACATCATTATATGTACTTTTAAAATAATAGTCAGGATTCTCTTCTATGGCATTTCCAACTATGTTTTTAATATAATCGAAGTAGCTAGAAACTTTTGTATATGGTGTATGTTTGCCAACAGCGCATTCATCAGGAATACCTGCTAATACTCCAAAAAGTTCATCTCCAATAACTAATGGACTGCCACCATCACCCTGAGAATTCAAAAACATATATAAAATAAAATTTATTACCCTGCATGCAAACATAAATATAGAAAATACTCATAAAACTTCTACTAACGTCACAAACACCAATGTCTAATTTTTCAAGAGTACAAATTTGTGTATCAGCTACTCCACAATCTTCATGACTAAAAATCCATGTTTTCAATTTTTGTAAAGTATCTGGATAATGTGGATTTCTACGATTCTTCTTAACAGTACCCCAACCAGAAACAAATGCTTCTTTTCCACGATAATTGTCTCTTGTGGCTAGTTTAATAGGCTTTTGATTATGGTGAAAAAGAATTTGGTCCTTCAACTAAGAAATAAATGTTCAGCTTTTATTTATTCATATATAATTTATTTAAAAAATCATATTTAAGAAATATTTTATCATTATTTTGGTAGACTTTCAACAATAGTTTGGAAAATATTTTGAATTAAAATGTGTTAAAATATACTCACTGTTAACACTGCAATGTCATAGACTGTTGAATTATGTACATATTCTGAAGGAAACGTAACAGATTTTACTTTATATTTATTCGGAGCCAAACGAAGATCATTACTTCCACTTACTACTAAAAGATTATTTGTCAAATTCTGAAATTCTTGTACACAATAGGCGGAAGTTAGAATATGAAGCTTGGATATAATACTGCCACCACAAAAATGTTTTGAATCTAAACGTTGTAACGAAACTTGATAAGGAAATTCGTCTCTATTTGTTGGGAGACCATCAACAATTTTTTGAGGTGGTAAACCTGAAACACCTTAAATTAAACAAAATTTATATCAATAAAGGAATGTGAATAAAATTATTATTTAACAAGATTATTTTGTACAATAATTAAAATTTTGTTTATCTCGCATGCACAAAAATGGCGCATTTAGATAGCTGACGACAGAGAGTAAAGTTATTCATTTGTTCGACCCTAATGAAAATGTCGACCATTTTATACCATGAACGCCTCACAATGGCTGTTTTCGACACACGTCCCGAGTTAACTCTGGGTTAATGGTTTCTGCCAATACGGTTTTCACTCGAAAACGTATTGAAAGAAACTCACCGCCAATTTAACCTTTTAAAAGCATACATTATTTATAAAAAATTACGATATTTAGATTATTTATCATTCAACTTTCTTACATACCAATAGAAACTGCTGCAATAATGAGCAGAGCCGGATGTAATTGGAAACGCCTCATGTTAACAAAATCAGAATATTAAACTATAATGATCGATGTTTTCAAATTCTCTTCTTTTATCCAAGTTGTAACAACGAAAAATGTACGTCAGAGTTGTGTATTCACTTTATCTATTTAATGTTAATATTTAAATTGAATACAAATAACTATTTCTGTACATTAAAAACGTACATGTGATTAATATTTCTTTTAACGTGTTTAATCAATTTAAATATTTCATTTATTATTTAACTGCAATTTGAAATAATAAAAATTATCAGTATTATAATTCCAATTCTTGTTTGTATTGACAATTAATAATCCTTGTGTCTTGCGTTTCTATGAAAAACGAAATCCTCAAAGTCAAAGGAAATTTTTCATCCGAGTCTGAGCGTTAATGGTTTTAGGGAATTCTGAGGATATATCCTAATTTTGTGGATATGACTAGGACGTCCGTAATATATCTTGGAGTATCCTTTGATGTTAGGGTGTTAATTTGACCAATTATTTTAAAATTACAATACTCAGATGTGTAATTTTATAATCCTATGTAATGTAAAAATATCATCATGAATATAATACAAATTATTCCTCGCATATTTAATTTTTTTTTCGTGTAGGAAAGTATGTGACTCTGCATTAAATTATTATAATTATCAGACGTCACAAATAAGTAAATTCAAATATGCTAACCAATAATAAACTGATCAATATATAGTAATGTTATCACTTTATACAAACAAAATTTACTATTTATTTTTTTAACAATATTCAAATTTAACAGCTACGTAACGAATTGTAACGATAACAGCAATTATTAAAATAAATTACCATTATATATGTAAATTTGAATAATAATAGCATTTTTTAACTTCAAGGATAAGGAAATTCTAGTGAAAAAAACTTCTGGTTGGGAACCGTTTACAAATACTTCATTGTTCTAAATAAATTCTTTGTTTGCTATTGATAACATAGATATTGACAAAATATAAAACAACCACGTAGTCAGGTGAATTGAACTACATTTTTCTTTGCATAAAAAGCAGCTTGCGCTCTTCTTGCAAACAGCGAATTTATGATCGACTTCTCCGCAGTTAAAGCAAACGGTCGACCAACCCGCAATTTTACAATTCTTGCCCATTTGGACGAATCCAAAACATCGATGACAATGAACCGCCTGCAGTCTTTTTCGTCCTTTTCAGACAAAAAGTACTTCCCCTATCACAATCCTTGCACACTTTAGCACCAGCAGTAGGTCTTGAAGTAAAATTTACCGTTTTTTATCTGCTTACATTGAATTCTACATTGCAATTCAAAGTTCAGTAGCCGGTACTCAGGGAAATTTATTCCAAAATATTCAAATTTACCATTTATATTTGAATGTCAAGGAAAATAATGTTTAATATTTCTTTACATTATTTACGTTACAAATTAAATCATTAATATAACCAGGAACATATTTTTTGCTCTAACATCTGTTGTTGACGTAAATCATTCACAATTCTACAGATGTGTCTGTCAGTTTATTTATTTTCAAGTGCACTTGCATATATCCGAATTTCATATTATTTTTAAAGTAAACACTGAATACTAATCTATCTATATATATACATAAAGTTAATTAAACGTAAGGTTAGTCATTTTTAAATGACTAACGTTTGCTAAAAATCAAAATTCAATAATGTACATGTTTGTATTATTCTTAGTCTGCAGTGTATCTATTATTGGTAAGTAGATTAAAAATTAATTTAATTTCAGTAAAATAATTCTAGAGATAACTTTTGTATATTGGGAGAAAACTTTATCTAGGATGACTATTATTATCTAACTGACAATTCTTTAATTTTTCAGAAACATCTGCGAACCCACCTCAAAAAATCTCAAGTGGTAGAATAGCATTGCAAAATGAATTTCCTTACCAAATTTTCTTGCGTTTACCGGGAAATGAATTTCTCTGTGGTGGAGCTATCATAACAGCTCAACACATTCTAACGGCAGCGCACTGCATTAAGGGAAGGGACTTGGATGATATAGTAGTCGTAACAGGGACTAACAATTTACATTACGGTGGGAAATCTCATACCATTAAAAAAGGCATAATTCATGAACAATACAAAGGTTTACCATGGGATCTTGCTCTATTGTATGACATTGCCATCCTTACTGTAAGTGTCGATTATATTAAATTAAAGAGACTATAATGATTTTTTGTTTATATCCCATTATAATTATATAGCTAAATAAACCCTTAAGACCGAATGATAAATCATGGAAGTCTATAAAGTTGGCGAGTTACGATTATGCACCAGGTTGGCCAGTAGTTATTGCAGGTTGGGGTCAAACAACAGAAGCTGACAGGTCTACTCAAAGTAATCTACGAAAAATCAATACTCACATTGCTGATATAACAGAATGTCAAGCATACTCGCCAGTTCAATTTTCTGATGAACAATTGTGCATTCTGCCAGTAGATGGAAAAACTACATGTCCCGTAAGTTTTTATCAATTTTAGCCAAAGTAGTATTAATTCAGTAGACATTAAAACATCTTGTTACAAGTATATTTAAAAAATGTCTCTAGATCTAAGTCGAAATTTAAGCCCAACTTTAATTCTAAACTTCAGGGGTTTACTTAGGTTTCAGCAGTTATACAGAAGGTTGTAATTTGAATTGTTAGACCCTGCATTGTCTCTTAAAGGTAGCGGAAGCTTTCTAATCTGAAACTTGTAAGGATTTTATTTTTTCTCGTCAAAGGATTTACTTGCAGGCTGGGGTAGAGTAGGCGATAATTAATCCTTCAAAAAAAATATATTTTGTAACAAATATAAATAACGAAATATAAATTAACAAATCTGCTGTAACCTTAACGAAGACTACATTTTAGCTTCAAAGTTGGGCTTAAATTTCTACTCGGAAAGATTATACATTTCTAATGAAATGATACTGTAAAGGCGTGATGATACTGTCAAGTGCAAAAACCTATCTTTTTAAAAGTTACCATTTATAGAATATCACATTATTAAGAAATCTTCAAAACCCTAAAGAGTATTTAAAAATATAAATGCAACCGTAACTTTCTGTTTTATTATATACTATAAGTTTAACTAATATTCAAAATGACTTTCAGGGTGATAGTGGTAGCCCACTAGTTATTAATGGAGAAATTGTTGGAATCGCATCATCTTATCTTAATTGTGGTTCATCTCCGAGTTTATTTACAAAAGTGTATGCTTTCAAAACATTTATTCAAAAAGAAACGAATAACGACTATAGATTTGTATTTTGAGTATAATTAAAAGTAGATTTTAAAATACAACTCCTTGCAAATAAATTTCCTTCAGTGCGAAAACTTGTATTATTAAGAACTAAATTTTTAAAAGGGGATATATGACGTATAAAAAAAATCAAACATGTTGTTCATTTCATGAGCATTTAGCTTCCTCATTGGGACAAACAAATATTTTATTCTGATAAAGGTAAAAATGTTAATATGAATATAAATTACAAGTTAATTGTTTCCCAAATTTTGTACAAAATTGAAATTCCATTTATGTTAAGTGCATCTAGTTCTACTTTTTAAAAAATTATTAAGACATTTGGAGCTTTGGAAATTGATTTTTTTGTTTCGCGATTAAACTGAAAATATGATAAATATGTAAGCTGCAAACGAAATCTGGGCTCTGTTGCCTTCACCATCCAGTGGAAAAGCTATTTTTTATGCCTTCCCACCATTTTCAATTATTCTTCGTACTTTAAAAAAAATTTAATTTGATGAAGCTGAAGCTGCAATTATTGTTTTTTATTGACCTTCCCAGCTATGGTTCCTAATCTACCAATCGATGTAAATTTCTGAAATGACAATTTTCGAACAGAAGAAAATTGTTAACCTTTTCA
Organism: Leptopilina heterotoma; assembly: GCF_015476425.1. Lineage (NCBI taxonomy): Eukaryota > Metazoa > Arthropoda > Insecta > Hymenoptera > Figitidae > Leptopilina > Leptopilina heterotoma. The sequence goes on from NW_025110850.1 coordinate 684,856, forward strand.
AACAGAACACCTCACTGAATGCGGAATAACTTATTCTGGTTGCTGGAATCTTATGAGGGAACCCTACACAAGAAAAATGGTCCCAGAGGAACCACTGGAAACAATGGTTACTATATTAGAAAAGTTTTTAAGGAGATTTTCTAGTCAAGGATTTAAAAAAATCGATTTTCCTTTTTTTCTTTAAAATGTTCTTTAGTATCATAAAATTACAGTCCTAAAACAATCTTTTATGGGAGTAAATTGACCCAAAAACGGAATTTTTCGATTTTCTGATAAAAATATGTATAAAAAATTGTCAAACATTAAAAAAATAGTTTTTGCTTTTATAAATATTAATAAAATGTATACTTTATGTATTATGCATTATTGAAAACTTAAAAACCATATCCATAAATTGGCTGTTGTAAAATTTCACAGAACGCTCCAACTAGTTCACCATCTTTAAATTGATACCTTAGTATTTTATTTGGGCCGGAACATGCAACGCTCTGTTGAACGCCAGTAGGAACTACTATGGTTTGTTTTGAGGTGGAAATGTTTGCAATGGATTTAAAATTTTATGAGATTTCACTGGCTTTGGAATGTTTTGAGGTGGATTGGTTGGAGATGGATTTACTGGAATTTGTTTATTTCCCATAGCTACTTTGATAAAGTCAAGGAAGCTAAAAACATTAGTGTACTGTTCCCATGAGTCTCTACCATAAAATCGCGAGCCGCCTAATACTACTCCAACAATTACGTTATCAACAGCTAATAGACCTCCACTATCACCCTAAAATTTAAAAATAATGCTTTACACAAAACTAATATTTATAAAAAATTAAGTGCTATATTAAAAGCGCAGAATTTAGAATTCATAATATTCTAGAAATATGAAAATGAATCGTATTTTACATTACTCCAAATGAACTTATATAAAATTTATATTATTTTTTTTATAGTACGAAAATACTCCTTTCTCATTTACAGTATATTTTAACACTATAACGTGTTATGAATTTTTAGAAAGGGTCTTTCCCACATAGACTCTAGTAACCTTATTTTACTACTTTAAATATCCACGAACTGGGTCAATTAAAAAATCAGGACATTAAAGCATTTTACCCATCTTAACCCTAGATATTCTATATTATAAAAAGATAAATAATAATAATAATAATAATAATCTTGAATTTTATTTATATATTTGAGATATACGTACATTACATAAATAATATGTTGCCTCGAAAAGTAAAAGGGACCTCGTGTTCGAAAAAATTAATAATCAGTTTTTTCGTTGATTTATCTAGAAAATAATGTGCTATTTTTAATGCAGTAATCCGCTCATTTCTAAATATATTACTATTTTCAACAAGAGCTGTAAAGAAGGACACATCTGATTTTAAAAAAAGTAAAACATTTCAGTAGAAAAGAAGTGCATAAAAAGTAATCGGATTAGCTTGAAAGACGCTATTTGGAAGTTTTTGAGATTGCTGATTACGAATCTAACATCAGATTTTCAAAATTAAAAATTACGGATCCAATATAACGGAAATTTTTTTTTAATTTTCGGATTTACTTGAATCGTGTTACTAAGCAGTTTTTTGGAGTCGCTGATTACAAGTCTGTAATACATCTGTTTTAAAGTAAATGTTATTTTATCGTCAGAGCTATGAATTTAAAATCAATAAAGTCTGTAAATGATGAAACATTTACCCAAAAATTGCTTTTGAAGCATTTTAATAGTTTTACATATTTGACATTTCTGTTTTCCAATATTTTTTATTCTTTTTGAAAGCAAATATTAAAAATAAAATTTTGCATTTTATACAATTTTAATGTAAGAAAATTCAATTGAAGGAAACTAAAAGAAGAGAACTATTTGTTCAATAGCACCAATGCTATTGAATTTAATTTTCTTAATCAATTAAATTGATCAAATTCATTTAAAACTTCTTACTCGGGAGTTTTTCGGGTCGCTAATTACAAATCTGAAGTCAGATTTATAAAATTCACCATGGCGGATCCAATATGGCAGAAATTGTTTAATGACTTTTTTGCTTATTTGTTAATGTTACATTATTTTTACATGTCAAGTGGAATTCCTTCGAAGATGTGCATTCGTGTAATTAATTTTTATTTTTGAGACCGAAAATTAATTTTATTAATTTTATAATTTAGAATAATTTACTACATATTTGTAAGTTTGTGTTAAAACCAAATTTTTGTTGATTCCTTTGTTTATGTTGTAATGTTGCTTATTTTACAATGTGATGAGGGATTCCCTCTAAACGTGTGTAAAGTCGTAATTTTTTCCCATGTGTGTGACGGAGGGTTAAGAGAATAGAAACTGATGTTTAAAATATTATTTGGAAGTTTATTTAAATCCTTATTACAGTTGAGTGAAAGAGTGAGAGAGCAAACAGATCCAGAAGTCTTTGGAACACTGAAACAGAATTAAGAATCTGTAAGGGAACTAGTAATGAACATGAGATAGATACATATTTGACTTTGTCATTTACCTTGATTATGTCCTTGATTGACAGCAGCCCATTGTGTTTACGACTTTCAAGTTAATCCATTAACTAGGTCCACTAGATTGTCTGTATTAAGTGGAACAATTGATTTAAAAGAAAGTGGCGAATATCATACAATAAAAGATATTAAGATTCATCTTGATTATAAGCAAAGTAGTAATAAGCAAATTACTCCAAATGACATTGCTGTTATAACTGTAAGTAAATTTGAAAAAGTTTAAATGGAGAAGATTATTTAAATTAAAACGGTTCCAATATATGTTTATTTAATAAATTTCTGCAGTTGGCGAAACCAATGAAGTTAAATAAGAATCAAGCTCCAATTTCTCTACCGACTAAAGATGACTTTGCTGGTAAGATGGGAGTTTTAACCGGTTGGGGTAATACATATACGGATTCTCATGTAACAAGTAGTTCTCGAATGTTAAAGTACTTAGAAACTACGGTATATGAATAATATATGAATCAAGGATATGAATAATATAATATGAATAATAATATATAATAATATAATATGATATGAATAATAATAACGACTGCACCTTAAACATATTTTCTTGTATACATTTTTTAAAATGCTTTTAAAAAAATAACACGTTCTAGTGTTAAAATAGACTAAATGAGAAAGGAGTATTTTCGTTTTATAAGTAAAATAATATAAATTTTATATAAGTGCATTTAAAAAAAATTATTATTATCATTTAATTTAAAATACGATTAATTTTTTTTATCCCACATGTACAAAAATGGCGCTTTCCGATAGCGGACGACAGGGAGGAAAGTCATTCATTTCTTCGACCGTATGAAAATGGCGGCCGTGTACTCCCAAGGGCAAGAAAATTAGCTCTTCGCATGCATTTTTCTTGCCCTTGAGAGAAAACGGCCGCCATTTTCATACAAGTCGAACAAGTGAATGACTTTTACTCCCTGTCGTCTGCTATTTGAAATCGCCACTTTTGTGCATTAGGAATAAAAAATATCGTAAGTAACACGAGAATAAAAGCAGCCAATTTATTTACGATGATTTTTGTGACACTTGTTCCGGTCTCGGGACGCCTACGGCGCCCTCGACCTCCACTCGTGTCACAAATCTTGATCATGGCTCAAGGCTTGGTTATAGAACAAGGCTTGATCATACCTAAATGCTTGGTAATGGCTCAAGGCTTGATCATACCTAAAAGCATGATTATGGATCAAGGATTGGTAATGGCTCAAGGCTCGATTGTTGCTTAAGGCTTGATTATTGCTCAAGGCTTGGTCATGGCTCAAAGCCATAATCAAAAATAGCAAAGCTTGCTCAAGGCTTGGTAATGGCTCAAGGCTTGATTATGACTCAAAGCTTGATTATGGATCAAGACTTGATTTTGGCTCAAGAATTAGTTATGGCTCAAGGCTTGATCGTGACTCAAAGATTGATTATCGATCAAGGATTTGTAATGTTTCAAGGCTTGATTATGACTCAAGGCTTGGTTATGCCTCAAGGCTTGATCATAGCTAAAAGCTTGGTTATGGATCAAGGCTTGGTAATGGCTAAAGGCTCGATTATGGCTCAAGGCTTGATTATGGCTCAAGGTCACAATCAAAAATAGCAAAGCTTGCTCAAGACTTGGTAATGGCTCGAGGCTTGATTATGACTCAAGGCTTGATTATGGCTCAAGGCCATAATCAAAAATAGCAAAGCTTGCTCAAGGCTTGGGAAGGCTTGGTAATGGCTCAAGGCTTGATTATGATTAAAATCTTGATTATGGCTCTATGCTTGATCGTGACTCAAAGCTTAATTATGGATCAAGGCTTGATAATGATTCAAAGCTTGATTATGGATCAAGGCTTGGTAATGGCTCGAGACTCGATTATGGCTCAAGGCTTGATCATACCTAAAAGCTTGATTATGGATTAAGGCTTGATCATGGCCATGAGACATAATCAAACCTTTATCCATAATCAAGGTTTCAGCTATGATCAAGCCTTGATCCATAATTAAATCAATTAAGCCATGAGTCATAACCAAGCCTTGAGTCATAACCAATCCTTAAACCATAATCAAGCTTTTAGTTATGATCAAGCCTTGATCCATAACCAAGCTTTAAGTCATTATCAAGCCTTGAGCCAAAATCAAGCTTTGATCCATAATAAAGCTTTTAGCTTTGATCAAGAGTTGATCCATAATCGAGCTTTGAGTCGTGATCAAGCCTTGAGCCATAATCGAGCCTTGAACCATTACCAAGCCTTCCCAAGCCTTGAGCAAGCTTTGCTATTTTTGACTTATTTTTTAAAGCTCAACAGCATGTAGCTAAATTACTATTGATTTTTTGGAATTTTTGCCTTTAGCATTTTTTGTTTAGGAGATTATTAGCTACAAAACTACAGAGTTTAAACAAATTTGACCAAAACTTTTTTTCAATTTATTCTGTGCGGGGTCCTTTTGAATTATAAGTCCTGCACTTTCAATACAGAACTTCATTTTTTGTAATTAGTAATTTTGTGTAAAGCATTATTTTTAAATTTTAGGGTGATAGTGGAGGTCCATTAGCTGTTAACAACGTAATTGTTGGATTAGCATCAGGTGGTGTGAGATACTGTGGTATAAACTCATGGGACCGGTATACTAAAGTTTCTAGCTTCCTAGACTTCGTCAAACTAGCAATGGAAAGTAATAAACAAACTCCAGCAAATCCATTTCCAACCAATCCACCTCAAAACATTCCAAAGCAAGTGAAACCTCCCAAAGTTGTAAATCCATTACAACCCGTTCCTCCTCAAAACATACCAATAGTAGTTCCCACTGGCGTTCAACAGGGCGGTGAATGTTCTGGGCCAAATAAAAGACTAAGGTATCAGGTAAGAGGAGATGGTGCAATAGTTGGAATATTCTGTGAAATTTTACGACACCCATTTTATGGAAATGGTATTTACGTTTACAATAATTCACAATAATGATTAATATCACTTGAATAGAAAAAAAGAAATAAGATTCTTGAGAATCAATAATGTAATATTTCTAACCATACTAATGGAATAAAATTTTTTGTGCGATATCAGAGTTTTATTTTTTGTTATGTATAATATAGACTTATTTTTCAACTAAACAACTGAAAGCAGTAATTTAAAAACTTACCTACTTCCTTCTTGGAGAAAATGTACAATTTAGATTGTCTATCATTTTATAGGTCAAGCAGTTTTTGAAATTAACGTAGAAGAGTAGATAAGTGTAGATTTTGTTTTGTAAACTCAAAAACCACCTTTTTATAAAACCAAAAGGTAAAATGTTCAAATGTTTGTTTTAGAAAATATGTAACACCATAAAAACATTTTTAATATGATATATGTTACTCATTTTTTCCTTCAAATTATCCGCATGAAAAAATTGTGTTAGAATAAGTGGTAAAAATTTCCTTCATCTTTTCGAGAATCAAAAAACTTGACAATTGTCACTTTTTCATGGGCAGTATAATTTTTCTTGTCATTCATTATGATCACTGAAAAATAATTAATATGATATTAAAATTTATTTTCTTCTCCAATAGAGGACCACCTTTGTATCCACGAGTAAACGACATATAAGTGTAATACAGATATTGTAATTTATTTTAACCAAAAAGTACAGCAGCTTATAGAATATCCCTTTTCTTGCCTTGTTTATCAATATATTTTATGTTTATAGAATGGAAAAAGAATTTTAAAAAATGGTACTTTGTGTGGATGGATAGAAAAATTATTTTTAGGATAATTTGGTATTGAATGTCTACTGTTTTCTATTTCTCTTCTAATAAAATTTAGATAGCTAAACACTTTTGTAAAACCATCCTCGTAACCATTTGCACAATTTTTTACAATATATGACGCTATTCCAACAAGTTCGTTATTTACAACCAAGGGACCTCCACTGTCACCCTAAAAATTAAAAAATTAATTATTTTCCATAATGGCATAAAAGAAACAGATTTCATATTATTGTCTCAACACATGTCGTTTTAATTTTAAATTTGATTAAATCGTATTCGCAAACTAAAAATACTCACACTACAAATACCATTAGCGATAAATGAATATGTACAAATTTGAGTATGAGGTCTAAGACATTCTTCTTCATACAATATTTTTGTTTTAAGTTTCTTCAAAACTTGTGATCCATTCATATCTCCATAATGAACTGTAGAGCCCCAGCCGGAAACAACTGCTTCATATCCGTAATAATTATCTCTAGTAGGTAGATTAATATAGTTTTCTCGAATGTTGAAGTAAATTGGTTTCTTTAACTGAAGAATTTTACCAAATAAGCAAAATTAAAAACAAAGTTTTTAGTATTTTTATCTAAAAATTTATCTCTCTAGATTCTAATCTCAAAATTTATTTTTAAATAATATTGATTGTTTTATAAATGAAAAATGTGTAAAGCCATTCAAACATACTTACAGTTAAAATAGCAATGTCATTTTTAAACTCATTAAGATTTGGAGGATGTATGTAACCTGGATGAATCTTTACAGATTTTATTTCATGAACATTTCCACCTATTTTCAAGTTATTAGTTCCACTTAATACATAAAAATTATTATATTTATTTGGCTCATCAAAGTAATAAACACAATGAGCAGCAGTCAAAATATGTATTGCAGAAATAATACTGCCACCACAAAAATGTTTTCCATTGTTCGATTGTAAGGAAACCTGGTAAGGGAATTCTTCAGGTTGAGCAATACCACCACCAACAATTGTTTCCAGCTGCTTACCAGTAACACCTTTAGTAACATAAAATATAAAGTAAATTATGAATCCCTTATGATACAAGTTAGAGAAAAGGGACTTTATATTCTAATCTAATCTAATCTAATCTAATACCGAGATCGAGCTGGATTTTCCTCAAGAGGGGAAAGTAAGCACCTAGGTTATAGAACCCATTGTACCAGACTCCAGCTCGCTCGTTTATAGCAACCCCTTAGAGTCCTGTTCTTCTCCAGAAGTCCAGTATCTCTTCTATCGATCGGTTGCTCACCTGCTTAGGGTCGGACTTTATATTAATGACACATAATTAATCTGTAATATAATTTAATAATTTCTACAATTTATATTTTTAATGTTTTCTACATACCACTTGAAACTGCTGCAATAATCAGACAAACTGATTTTAAATTAAAGACCCACATCTTGTTAAAAAAAAATCTTGAAATCTGGCTGAACGCTCAAAAAATTGTAGTCTTATATACACGATAATTCGAAGTGTATCTAGGGCGCTGGTAAAATATATTTCCTTTTCTATTACTTTATACAAATTAAACATTAATTATTATTTTTTTAAGCAACTCGACACTAAATGTTTACATGTATTATTTTGCCTCCAATAACCCTGAACACTTTGTATTATTTTTGGTATCTTAAAATTTGAAAACTAGGCAAACCATGCTGTGTACATAGACATTATTTGAATTAAAGTAAGTCAAGAACAAGGTCAACGTTACAGAATAAAAAGTATATTGCAGATGTTGCTGATGATTGCGAAATTATGTAAATTTAAATGTAAATTTTTGTAAAATTTATGTTTTTAAAAAATTTATTGAGAATTAGAAAAAAGTTGTTATTGATCACATGTTACATACTTCTGAATTATTTGCAATTTTTAACAATATCAGTTTGAGCTAAAATTAAAATTGTTGACCTGGTCGAACTAAGTTTCCGATTTATGACAACAGAAACCTTAAGGGGACATTCCAGTTCAAAACAGGCAAAAAGAAGGCTTTTTTAGTATATATTATTAAAATAACTATGACATTTATTTACAAAATTTCTTTTACATGTAATAAATAATTTATTTAAGAATTTGTAAAAAAAAAATTTTTCATTTTTATTTCAAAATGGCGGCGATATACGCCATTTTCGGTGATAAGATCGATTCCAAACTTTCTAAAACAGATAAAACCAAAAACGAAGTGACATTCTCTTCGTTAGATATTTCTTTAGGTGTGGAACCTCAAAAAAGTGGAATTTTCTTCCCCCCCTTTTTTTAGAGTACTTTTTCCCCATAATATACAAAAAAAAGGTGTTTTTATTCAGAATTTCTCTTATAAAAAAAGGGGTTGGAAATTTTCCAGTTTTTAAGGTTCCACTTATAGGCATGATGACGCTAAATCAATAGCCGTTTGATTTTTTAAAATCGCTTCAGAAGAACTCGAGATATCACTCTTACCAGATCAAAAAAAGACATTTTGAGAAAAACGCATTTAAAGTTTACGTTCATAAGTTTCGAAATTTTTTTTTAAATCATCGGATTTGCTTGAAAATCGTTACTTGGGGGTTTTTGAGGTCGCTAATTACGAATATGGAATCAGATTTTTAAAATTCAAAATGGCAGATCCAATATGGCGGACATTTTTTTCAAAATCATTGGATTTGTTTGAAAATCGTTACGGGGGGGTTTTTGGGGTCACTGATTACAAATATGACATCATTTTTTTAAAATTAAAAATGGCAGATGCAATATGGTAGACGAAAAAAAATTAAACCAAAAGAAAAATTAAAATAAAAAAATTTTCTTTTCCGACATATTAGATCCGCCATTTTGAATTTTGAAAATTTGATATCTAATTTGTGATCAACAACACCAAATACATCTTTGTTTGTCTTTTTTAAAAAATGCAAATGAGAAAACATTTAAATTTGACGAAACTCGGTACTCGGAGGTTTTTGGGGTCGCTGATTACGAATTTGAGATCATTTTGTACAAATTCAAAATAGTGGATCCAATATGGCGGACATACAAGATAAAAAGTCCCCGGTAAGAAGCGAGGAATAGAATGTTATACCACGGGCCAGACGGGTTTTCCCCCAAATTGGCGCCAAACAGAAAATCCATTACGTGAATAGCGAACACCTCATTTACGTAATATAGAGCTATGGTGATGGCCTAATGAGTCATCACTCGACACATAGCTCCTTCTCTCTCGCACCAATGTCACGCCACCTAGGCCCTCCGGTAACAATACGACGACCTTCGCAACTTTGACATAAAATCGTTGTGTCTCACTTTCTCTCATGCGTTTCTCTCTCGCATTAACGTGGAAAGAACCGACCACATTTTCCAGCGGTACAACTTTCTCCGGTTTTAAGCGTAGAAAAAGAATTTTCTGGTTGTAAGTTTAAAAAAAAATTATTATTCGCGTTGTTTCTTAGAATTAATTCTTTCTTTTTTTTATTAAATAACATTACATTGAATATATCAATCATAAATATGCCAATTATTATTATTCTTATTTTATTATATATTTTTCTCTTATTCTTATCAATTTTCTTATTACCATTAATATTTTTATTATTAATGTTTTATTACAACCACAATTATTATTATTATTATTTTTTTTTTTTTTTTTGCTTAGGGACTTTTGGGAAATCTGCCTACAGATACCCTGGATTCCGCACTCCAAGGTTATGTGGGGTTGGTATGATAAAAAAAACAAAAGGAAATATAAAAAAAAAGAAAAATAAATAAATTTTATAATAAATTTAACAAACTGGCGACCTAATACCAGCCCGACCCACTAAAACCCGTAACCCTTCTTTTGGTGCCCTTTACCCTCCCTCGGAACTGTCGTAAGACTTTAGCCTTCGAGAGTGGCGCTCCAACTCTGTCGCTAATGCGACTTTCTACTTTTCTGTGCGGTCATCCTGCGTTAATAGTTAAAAATTCAAAACTATTTCAATATAAAAGCGGAATTAACAGCACAACAATAAAAAAGCAAATTCTTAAAAGTGTAAAAAGTCAAAAGATAAAATTACAAACGGATATATAAAAAAAAGAAATAATAAACGCGTATAAAATATTGAAAACCTAAAACTGTACAAAGATGAATAAAAAACACAAACAATTAAAAAATGTATAAGGACAAATAAATCACAAAATAAATTAATAAAAAACAAACGTACAAAATTAAAAGCTGTTTAAATTACGCTTTTTGGCGGCCGTCGAGATCCTTCCTCGACATAACCGAGATTATGAAGTTCTCGACTTGCCGCCAATTCTCTTCCGACTGGGTCATCAGCGATACCATGTTCTCCGGTGTAACTTGACTATTTACACCTTCGAACATGGCCCGCCTCTCCAAGTCCCATTTTCTGCATGAGAAGAGGGTGTGCTCCGCGTTGTCCTCAGGGAACTGCCAATATGCACACACCTCGTCCTCGCGTAATTTAAAGCGACACAGGTACGAGTTAAAACACCTGTGACCTGTGAGCGCCTGAGTCAAATAATAGGAAACCTGACCGTGTTTCCTATTTATCCAGGTGGCGAGTGCCGGGATAAGGCGATAAGTCCATCGACCTTTTTCCTCACCATCCCATCTTTCTTGCCATCTTTCTATGAGCCTGTGCCTCGCTTCTTTGCGAATCAGGCCCTTGCTTGGTCTTAATTCCTCATCCAAGGAACTTCTTTCTTTAGAAAAGAGAAACATTTCTTCCCTTTCCCTAGCCAAAAGATCTGCTGGCGGGACACTTGCAAGGACCTGCACAGCACTCGTAGATACCGTCTTATATGCAGAGATGATACGCGTTGTTATCGATCTCTGCGCCGACAGTATCTTTTCACAGATGGTCACACATCTTTTGCACCTCAGGGATGGGGCCCACGCTGGTGCTGCATAGAGCATTTTAGAGTGGGCGACACTTGCCACCAGTCTCCGCTTGTGTTCACGGGGTCCGCCTACATTTGGCATTAACCGTGAAAGATTAGCCGCACACTCGATCGCCTTATTTGACGCCGTAGCCATGTGGTGGTGGAAGTTTAACCTTCCATCCAACTCCACACCAAGATATTTAATTTGCTTACTCCACTTGACCTCGAATCCGTCTATCACGATTCGTGGGAGCTCATAACCACGTCTGTCTGTGACCAGCAGTGCCTCGGTCTTTTCCAGGGCCATTTCAAGACCTCTGGTATCCAGCCAGCTTTTTGCTAGTCGCAGACATTCGTTCACCAATGTCCCAAGAGCCTCCTCACTCTCGGCAGTGCACACGAACAACGCGTCGTCCGCAAAGCCGATGATCACCGCACCTTCGGGTAGATCCATTCGCAGAAAATCATCGTAAGATACATTCCATACAAATGGACCCACCCTCGAGCCTTGAGGAGCCCCACGCTGCATCTCTTCCTTGAGAGTGCAGGTGTCTCCCTCATATATAACCCACCTGTCGCTAAGATAATTATCCATTATCCGCAACAAGTAGGGCGGCATGTTTTTCTTTTCCATCGACTCGATGAGATCTTTCCATCTTTCGGAATTAAACGCGTTGCGTATGTCAATTGCTACCAACGCGCAGAAGGTCTTCTTTTTCCCAGGTCCCAATTTGTTTTTTCCTGCTTTGGCTATGTCCACAACTGCCTGGATGGCATCAACTGTGGACTTGCCTTTACGGAAACCAAATTGGTGATCCGATAGACTATTCTCTCCGGTCAAGTGGCTTTGCATTCTCTGCAGAACCATATCCTCTAGAAGTTTACCCATCGTATCTAGCAGGCATATAGGCCTGTATGATGAGACTTTATCTAGAGGTTTTTCACCTTTCCTCAGGAGGACTAACCTCTGTCGCTTCCAGTCGCGGAAGAACTCTCCTCTTTCAAGGCAAAGATTGAAGCATCGAAGCAGAATCTGGGGTGAAGTGTCGATTACCAATTTTAGGATCTCGTTACTTATCCCATCGATTCCAGGCGCCTTGCCTGTTTTCAATCTTTTGCCTGCTTTTTGCAGTTCACTAAGTGTGAAGAGTTCTTCCTCTTCGACTTTGCAAAAATTCCAGTCCCTTCTAAGGTATGGTTCTGCAGGAGGAAACAAAGAACTTATTATCTTTCTGACCCAATCGGGATTGTTCAGGCCGGGGGTCTTTTGCCTCGTCACTATTTTCTTAGTCACGATTTTAAAAGCCAGACCCCATGGGTCCTTATCGACTTCCTCGATTAGGTCTTTCCAGCTACGGCGTCGCGACTTGCGGATCTCTTTCTTGAGGTCCATTTTCGCCTCCTTGAAAGCCTGTTTCAGCAAGGGATCTCCCTTAGATCGGGTATATGTCCTTCTTGCATTGAGGCATTCCTTTCTCAAGGAGGCTAGCTCCTCTGACCACCAGTGCAAGGATTTTCTTACGGGAGTGGCGCCTTTGCGTGGCATTGACGCATTGCATGCGGTGACTATCATGTTCCTCACCGTTCGCACCTCCCCATCCAGACTGCTCGGCCTCTTCACCCAGCCCAAGTCCTCAATTAAAAGGGCTTCTCTTAGGGACCGGCCGAACTTTTCCTTGTCAAGTCTCTTCATATTCCACGAGGAGGTTTTGCGACTAGGAGCATCCTGTCTTTTTCATCCTCGCGTGTCTCCCATCGAGACTGAGAACTCAATGTACTGGTGGTCACTTGCGGTATATTCCTCAGAGACCCGCCAGTCGGTTATGCGGCTAAATAGTTTAGACGATGCGATTGTTAGATCTATAATTGATCCGATCGCACCTCGTCTAAAAGTCCATGTATTGCCTCGGTTTACTGCCAATAAGTCGTTTCTGGAGATCATTTCTCCAATACGAATTCCTCTTTTGTCGAGTCTCGTCTCACCCCACTCTGGCGACTTTGCGTTAAAATCACCAGTGATGATGACATCCAGCCTGGATTCTGTGAGGCTCGCTTCTAGATCTTCGATATTGGCTTCGAAGTTTGTCAGTGGGTCGTTGGGTGAGAAGTAGCAGCTATACATACGTATATTAGCCACCTCTATCCACACGAACCCACTGCTCGTCTCCAGAAACTTGTCAACACGCAATTTTGGGTTGCACAGCTTTATGGCGGCTCTCTTCGCCTTATCCTGATACCAAGGGGCGAGGTCGCTTCCTTGATACTGCTCACTGCAGAACAGGATATCGACCTCATTTTCCCTTGCTGTTTGCATTAGGAGCAACTGTGCATCCTTACTTGTATGCAGGTTGACCTGCAAAAATTTTAAGGATTTGCCCTTTTAATCTTTTGCAGTTCTTCTCTGTAAACCGGGCAGGCTCTATTTCCGGAATCGTGATCCGTCTCTGGCTTCCCCAGGTCCAAGCACGTAAGGCACTTCGGCTTAACTTTACAGCTCTTCGCGAGGTGTCCCTCTCCGCCGCATCTCCGACAGTTTTTACTTCTGTCGGGGCCTTTGCAGGTTCGGGTTGAGTGTCCGTATGCTAGGCACTTTTAGCACCTAGCTACTTCAACATGCTCGCGAATTGGAGCATTTATCCAGCCGATTTTTATTTTACCAAGCTTTAGCAGAGTGTTACTTTCTGCCTCTGTCAGACGTACCAGAGCAACCTTAGTTCCTCTGTAGCGCGGCAAAAGTCGGCACTCCATCTTCAGGTCGGGTTTACCCAGCTTTTCTCTTAGTGCTGAAGTTACCTCATCCTCTGAGGTGGCTTCGTCCAAATCCTTAATCTCTAGAGACTTTTTATTCACTAGAGGTGTGACCTCAGCTTTACCATGCAGGGCCGAAGACAGTGCATCTGCAAATTTTAAGGTCTCTCCGCCCTTTTTCACTATCACGAGAACCTCCTGTTTAAAAGTTCTCCTGATTTTCCGGATCACGATACCCGTATCTTCTGGGTTTACCTTTGCTTTTATTATCGGCAAGATACCCTCATAAAACTTTGGGTCGCTTGCCGTAATTTTAACAGCTTCCGTGCTCCTTAGCTTCAAAGGGGGCTTTGGAAGCTCTTTTTTCCCACCTGAGGGTTTCTCTTTTGGAGTCCGTTTCTTTTTGTTTTTAACAACTTTGAAACCGTCTCCATTGTCCGCTCCGTCCCTCAAGACGGTCCCAGCATACGACTTGCCAGGACTGTTTGAGGGCGCCTCTTTTGTTCCAACTAGCGACTCAGAACCAAGCTGTGGAGCCTCCTTTCCCTTAATTCTCTTCCCGCCTTGAGTCGCCCGTCGCGGACTCGCATCTGGGCTTGCACCTTCCCTGGGGCGTTTATTAACGCCTTTTGCCTTATTAGGACATGTCGTTGCGCCGTTCAGAGGTGCAGTAGTGCTCTCCGTCTGCTGTGGAGCTACCACAGTTGGGTGTTGCGGCTCTTGGTCTTTGAAAGGCTTGGGGATAAAACGTAAATTTTTACAGATTATGTCGAACGCACCTTCCAAAACCGTCACGCCATCCTGGATTTCACGACTGACGTTCTTTTGGCGCTTGAATCCTTGGCGCAAGCTTTTAAAAATTCCCGGAATAGCCAGGAACTAGTCTGAGACATTTGTCTCATATATTATCGGCTGATTATTGTTTTGGCCCCCCCAAAATCCGTGGGGCCTGCGGCGGTGTTCGAAGAGACACCGTCGGGAGTATTGTCCCCTTTCGGGGTTCCTGCTTGGGGTAATTCATTAATATTATGATTAATAATCATATTTTTTTTTTGGTTTTAGAATCAGGGTACCACCCTGTTGGTTGTCCTTTAGTGAAAAGCCCCGCCACCACGGCAAGGTCTCTACCCAACATATCCAAGATGCCAGTCGTGTCTGGCAGCGAACCCACTTCTCCCAACTCATCAAAGAAATCAATGATGTTCGGCAGTGGATCCACTTCTCCCAGCCCATCAAAGAAATCAATGATGTTCGGCAGTGGATCCACTTCTCCCAGTACATCAATGACATTTGGCAGTGGGTCCGCTTCTCCCAGCACGTCAAAGACATCGATGATGTTCGGTAGTGGACAACCCGGCAGGGATTATTATTATTATTATTATTTTTATTTTTATTATTATTATTATTATTATTATTATTATTATTATTATTATTATTATTATTATTTTTTTTTTTTACGAGGGAAGTTGGAAATCTGTTCATTATCAGATACCTCATGGCCCGTACCATGAGGTTATGTGGGAATGAACTCCGAGCCATTACAAAGTGTAGCTTCAGCTAAAACAAGTTAGCTTAAGGCTCTGTCGACCCACTAAAACCAACTCCCCTTTACCAGGACTCTATTTCCACTTGCAGGACTACCTAATGGCTTTACTTCGCAAGTGGAAGTCCTCTCTCTTACTCCTCTCTGTCCATTGTTAAAAAACAATCTTTTCATTAACCACCGGGGGGGAGTCGCGGGAGTGGGAGGAGGAACGAGAATTAGTTCCTCCTCCCCCTCCCGCGAATCGACCCCAGTGATTACTCCAGGTCAACCTCTTCTTCCGTCCACATCTTTTGTCTTCATTACCGATGTAATGAAGAACTCAATGTGACGCCAAGAGTCCGCGCTTTGGAGCATAGTTGAGACCATGTCATCAGCGGTGAATTGAGTTTTCACCGCGTCAAACATGGCCCGTCTTAGCTCACTCCATTGCCCGCAGGAGAAGAGAGTGTGTTCCGCGTCGTCTATTTCAGCGCCGCAATACACACATTTCGCCTCTTCTCTGATCTTAAATCTATGAAGGTACTGACCGAAGCAGCCGTGACCAGTCATCGCTTGCGTAAGGTAATAGCCAACCTCGCCGTGCTTTCTTTCTAACCAGGTGGCGAGGTGGGGAATCAGGCGGTATGTCCACCTTCCTTTGGATTCCCCATCCCATCTTGCCTGCCAACTATCGACTAGTCTGATTCTTGCCGATTTGCGGATAGCCATCTTTAGGCTACCGCCGCTCTGTTGTTCCTGCGAGACAACTCGTTCTTTATTGAGCTGAAAGACTTCCTGTCTTTCTCTTGCCAACAAATCTGTTGACGGTGTACTCGCAAGAACTAGAGCAGCGCAATCAGACACCGTCCTGTAGGCTGAGATTACTCTCCGTGCGCTCCCTGTCTGCACAGAGAGCAACCTGTCCAAGATGACGTGGGTCTTAAGGGCATCAGCCCATACAGGGGCAGCATAAAGCTGCTTTGCTAGACCCACGGTCGCCACCAAGTGCCGCTTCTTTTCCCTGGGACCACCGATGTTGGGCATTAACATTAATAGGTTACCCATACATTCGGCGGCCTTGAGTGCTGTGATGTTCACGTGAGGACCGAAGCTTAACCTTCGGTCCAACGTCACTCCCAGGTACTTAAGTTGATTTCCCCATGAGACTTCAGTTCCTCCTATTTTCACCTTTGGGGCTTCAAAAACTCGCCGGACTGTAACAAGCAGAGCCTCGGTCTTCTCTAAGGCCATTTGCAGGCCATGACGAGACAATCAACGCTCTACTCGTCGCAGACCTTCATCGAGTTTTATCTCGAGGAATTTGGTTTCCTGTGCTCTACACACCAGAAGTATGTCATCTGCAAAGGCTTTCAGGATCGTGTCTTCGGGCAGCTCCATTCTCAGGAGATCGTCGTACATGACGTTCCATATGAATGGACCCACCTTAGACCCCTGTGGTGCCCCGCAGGTCATCTCTTCCTTAAGATGGAACACATTGCCTTCGTACACGACCCATCTGTCACTGAGATAGTTGTCTATCATTCGCAACAGATAAGTCGGCACTCCTTTGCGCCTCATCGACTCAATGCAGAAGTCCCATCTCGCGGAATTGAACGCATTCCGGATGTCGATGGAAACAAGAGCACAGAAACCCTTCCTCTTCCCCTGATTGACTTCCTTTGCCAGTTTCACAACAGAGAGTATTGCATCAACTGTTGACCGGCCTTTCCGGAAGCCAAACTGGTTTTCTGATAGGCTATTTTTGCCTACCAGGATTCTCTGAAGTCTTTCTAGAACCATCCCCTCTAGAAGTTTGCCCATCGTGTCCAATAAACAAATTGGTCTGAACGATAAGACTTTATCCAGAGGTTTATCGCCTTTCCTAAGGAGGACCAACTTTTGCACTTTCCAGTCACTGAGGAACTCTCCGGCTTTTAAACACGCATTAAAGACGTTGAGAAGCAACTCTGGGTATACCGCGACGACCTCTTTTAGGATCTCGCTTGGTATTCCATCCCTGCCTGGCGCCTTGCCATTTTTCAACGCCCTTGCCGCCTTTTTTAGTTCTTCAAGCGTGAAAAGCTCCTCCATCTGTACTACGCAAGTATAGTCCTCTCTGGGGCTCGGTTCCACATGGGGAAACAGCGCTCTTATGATTTTTTGGACCCAGATCGGATTGCCTAGACCCGGGGTTTTTTGTCTTGAAACTAATTTCTTAGTAACAATTTTAAACGCCAAACCCCATGGATCATTCTCGGTCTTCCCGATTAGGTCCTTTCAGCACTTATGTTGGCTACTCCTTATAGCCCGCTTGAAGATTCGCCTGGCTTTATGCCAATCTTCTTGCAGCGTGAGGTCTCCCTTCGAGTGGGTATATTTCCTCCTCGCTGCATTGCATTCTCTCCTTAAGCGGGCTAATTCATCGCTCCACCAGTACAGAGCACCCTTCCTAGCTTTTGTTTGGCGCCGGCGAGGCATGGAGCAGTTGCAAGCATCCGCTATAATCTGCCTCGCCTCTCGCGCTATACCCTTTGCAGAAGTTGGCTCCTTCTGCCAGCTGGACCTCTTGATGAGGCGAGCTTCGGCCAGGGTCTTTACCAACTTCTCCCTATCTAGTTTCCTGAGGTTCCAGGAGGGTTTCTTTTTGCCCTTTTGTGGACGATTGCACCCTCCCGGCTCTTCCTCGGAGACTGAAAACTCTATGTACTGGTGGTCGCTCATGGTCACCTGATCCAATACCTTCCAATTTCTGATTCTGCGGGCCAGGCGAGGAGATGCAAATGTCAGGTCAAGAATTTACCCTGACGCTCCTCGCCTAAAAGTGAGCTGTTTGCCCCGGTTCATCACCACCAGGTCATTCGCCGAGACCATATCGGTGACCAAGGTTCCTCTCCTGTCCTGGCGGGTCTCCCCCCATTCCGGCGACTTACTATTGAAATCTCCCGCAATGAGGACATCCCCGCCGAAAGCTTTTATGCTTTCCTCAAGAGAGCGAATCTCGGTGTCGAACTTCTTAAGGGGATCGTTTGGAGAGAAGTAGCAGCTGTAAATACGAACACCCGCCACCTGCACCCAAACGAAGCCCCTATCCGTCTCGAGGAAGTCGCTGACAGCGATGTCCGGATTGCAAACTTGTATCCCGGACCTCCCCGATGCGTCCTGAAACCAGACAGAGAATTGTGGCTTTCTATACTGCTCACTGAAGATCAGTATATCGGCCTTCCTCTGCCTGGCAGTCTGCATCAGGAGGTCCTGCGCGACTCTTCCTCTTCCGAGGTTAACCTGGAGGACCCCGAACTTTGGCTTTTAAACCAGACAGGATTCCCCAATAAACTGGGCAAGCCCTACTTCCCGGAAGGTGGCTTATCTCCTTGGACCCCTTGTCGGAGCAAGTCATGCAACGAGCTGGGCCCTTGCAGGACCCGCTCTTGTGAGTATTATTACCATCATTTTACGTCATTATTATTAGAATTAATAGTGTTTTATAATTACACTCGACTCTCGGATCTTTTGCATTCAGTTCTTTTACACTCTCGCTTCTTTTGCAATTTTTCTCCTGCGCCTTTTACCTTTTATATTAAATAAATAAACGACTATCAAATTGTCAAAACATTTATTTCGCGATAACTTTGGTTATCTAAAGTAAATTAGAACAGCTCCTCCATTGTGTGATTAAAATTATATTAAAATTTTAATTATTATAAATGTAAATATTAAAACTAAAACATAAATACTGTCATTAATTAAAGGTGTGCAGGATAACAACACAATACTGCACACGACGAAATCAAGACCCAACGTTTGATTTCCCCGATTTTTTTTATTCGGGATTTTACTATTTGGACTGGGGCATTCGTAGGGACCGATCGAACTCACCCGGGGAACCTTTTGATATTTCTATTGGATTTATCCACCGCCCCCCTGATACTTGAGCTCACAGGCTTTGACTGCTTTTGTCTAGCTCCTGCCTAGTACTGCCCCCCACTCACTGACTTCAATTGGATTTCTCCACCGTCCCAATTAGGCATTAGAGGACTTCGTTTATTCCTTCAGTATCGCCTTCACCCCCCCCCCCATAATACTGGAGCTTACAGGTTTTAACCGCACGTGTCTATTCCCTGTCTAGTTTTTCTATCCCCGAAGGTACAGTAGGCCAGAATCGAAAATTTTTGGCAAAAATTAATAACTCAAAAATTAAGAAATATTTAAAAATTTAAATTATCCTATATATTGTTTTCGGGGTCGCTGATCACGAATTTGAAGTCAGATTTTCAAAATTCAAAATGGCGGATCCAATATGGCGGATATGACAATTAAAAAATTAATCTCTTTAAATGAAACTTGGTATATAAGGGTTTTTTGGGTCCCTGATCACGAATTTGAAGTAAGATTTTCAAAATTCAAAATGGCGGATCCAATATGGCGATCATAAACAAGTTAAAAATTAATCTTTTTTTATGAAACTTGATAAATAAAAATAAAAATTGATAACATTTTTCTAAATATTAGCCAATTTGACTTTACATTCATAAACATTGAATATAGATGACGGTTAGGATTGGCTGCTTTTATTAAAACACTCAGGATGGGCCACGAGAAGGCTCCTATTTCGATTCAACATCCCGTTTTTTTATTTTTTTTTCATTTATTTATTTAAAAATTTTTTTTTATTTATTTATTTTTTTATTTTTTTTTATTTTATTAGTTTGTATAATTGAATAAGAGCGTAGTTTAAAAACAACAAAGTTTAAAAAGAAAAATTGTTTTCTTAAATAATTTAAGATTCGATCTAATTATCTTCATTATCAGATAACTCTATTCCATCTAACATTGAAATATCAACATCATCTAACTCATTGTCTTCACCATCAAGATCATCATCACCATCAGTGTTGATTGATCTGTGCTGATTTTCAGTTTCAGAATTTAAAAATAGGTTACTTACCTCTTTAGGTACTGATAATAACTTTTTGTATTTTAGACGCGAAGAGAGACTCATGGATGATATCTTAGGATCAGATGTATCCATTGCGCGATTGAAAACATCCTCTAAATTAACTGTACGGTTATGCTTTCTACTAAAAGATTGTCTGTAGTTTTTGTAATTTTTGTTTCGAGCCTCAGATGCTTCCTCCCCAAGCATACCTACTGGAAGCAGACTCATTTTAATTATTTCAGAACCGTGAATCAAAATTTTGTGCAGCGTTGCTGGCATCAAGTACCAATAATAATAATTAATATAAATCTTTGCAGTAGCAGTAGCATATACATCGAATTTGTTGTAATCAAGCGGACTCTTGGATGACAAAGCAATCAAAATATTTCGAAAGTTACAAACTAATTGTGAATTAAGGCCAAGAATTTGAGCAAATAAATGTGGATTCGCAAAAGCTCTGCGAGCTGTATTGCCATCATTCGAAGTGCCGAAACCACCCGGTTTCGGTTTATCTACTCTTAATCCAAATTCTTTCCAAAGTAAATTTTAAATAAGATTTTTTCGAGCTTTGAAAAGAATCTTTCTGCAACTTAGTTCTCATTTGCCAAACTTTCACGTCAAGTCTATAAGCGATATGCAAACATAATTCTAAAAATCGAATCCACGCATGTAGTGGACTAATTCCGTCTTGAAGTGAGTTAACGTTTGGCAAAAAAATGTCTTTTTGTTTATTATAAATATCATTGAATGTCTTTGGAGTTGCATGGCATATCGCACAAGTTTGCATGGATTTTGTCCCTGTTATAATATTTAATACTTTGCCGTCGATTAATGTTAAGAAAAGACAATAGTGAACATCAATATGATGGTTTTCGTCAAGCAAAATTTTGAAAACGTCTAGATTGTTAATTTTATTTTCAATATTATCTTTTTCTGTTAAAATTACGTCTTGTGTTTCTTTTGTAAATTGTAATTTAATAGGACGGTAAAATCTTGCAGATTGAGTTGATTCATTGTTCCACAGCACAACATTATTATCAGTCAACAATCGTAAAGGTATAAGTGTGGTAGCGAATAAGTTCTGATCACTTACTTCCTCATTTGTTGATATAGTTTTATAGGTTTGCTTATACGCAGAATGACCCGAACTTCCGTCAAAACCCCATAAACACATTAATAGAACTTTCATCTCTGTTATATTATTTTCCTTCAAATAAAGAAGTATAAACTCATTCTGAACTTCAATAATCCTTTTAGAGGTGTGATTGAGTAAGGATTGAAGTTCAACTTCAGCAACAGTTTCACTGATTGAAATGGATTCTTTTGCTGGTCTGCATGCAGATTTAGCTTCTCTAACACTATTATATGATGGCCAAATGTCTGCTTTCGAATCTATTGAGGATAAACGCATTTTTACATATAACTCTTTGGACATCGGTCCATCGAGTAAAAATGCTAAAGCTTCTTCAACAGATTTTTTTTTTACTTCTACATGTGATGTATCCAATAATTTGCGAGTCTTCCTAGGCTGTTCAGGGGTTTTTACAATTTTTTTAAGAATAATGATTAAGTCGACTTGCTTAGAATGTTTTGCAGCGCAGCGACAAGCCATTATTAATTTTTGTGGATCATGCTTGTGCTCAGCGCTTATATTTGCAATCTCTTGTCTTCGAGAACGATCTTGTTTAAGATTAAATTCCATTTTTGGACGACCTGGCCCTGCACCTTTTACTTCGGTTTTTTCAAATAGTCCCTTTGTTTCAATATCAAATTTAGAATTAAGCCACTCTTCGTTCTGTTTTAAGAATCTGTCATACTTCCTACTTGCTTTTTCGTATTTTATTTTAATCTTAGATTTTAATGTCATTAAAGACTTTTTCAAGCGATTCATTTCTTTAACACAAATGTTTTTCGGATCACATTTCAAATTTTCTAAAATAATATGCATGACAGTTTCGATGTCATTTTTAGGATCGTTTAGTTTTTCTAAAATTTCTCTCTTTGTAAAAGTAGCCATTTTTAATTTAATAATCTATTCTTGGTCCAATTTTTGTACGAAATATATATATATATATATATATATATAACAAGTTGAGTGGAGAAAACAAAGTAAATATCTATTTTGTTCTCTTTTACAATACGCTTTGAATTAGTATAGTAGGCGACTCTATGTTTCAAAACTGTGTTATGAACTATGCGCCGCGCACCTACATTTTATTTAATTTTTAAGTTAAATAGGAAAACGCGCAAAAAGGCGCAACATTTTCTTAAACTGTATGGTCTAACGAAGAGATTGACATAAAATAAAGTGTTGTATCTAGCGGAACTTAGGGGAACTGTCAATCCAAAGTGAGCACAAGAATAAAAACTTCACAGAATGATGTAAAAGCAAGTGAAAAAAATAGCTTACTAATATTTTTGATATAGAAAACTATTTTTTTACGTTACCTTATACCTATTAGTAAAAGGAGGTCAATAGAAATTACATCAAAATACAGAATAAAAAAAATATTATTATTTTAGAAAAAATACGATTTTATTATTTTAAACATATTTTTCAAATGTATTTTATTACCAACAGTACATTTTTTAATAAAAATCTTTGTAAATTTCGAAAAAACT
This sequence comes from Leptopilina heterotoma, assembly GCF_015476425.1. NCBI lineage: Eukaryota > Metazoa > Arthropoda > Insecta > Hymenoptera > Figitidae > Leptopilina > Leptopilina heterotoma. The sequence continues at coordinate 707,802 of NW_025110850.1, forward strand.
ACTTTAAGATATACTATTTATAAAAAAGTAATTACTTTTTATAAATATGAAACTTTGTTTTTTGCCACTTTTGACCTCTCCTGGCCCACTGTGAAGGAGAAGGCTTTTATTTTCCCGTCGATACATCGGCGGGACGAGTTCGACATCTTTCATTGGGACTAAGCCGACCGACCGCGGTTCGGTCGCATCCACGTAACTACGCAACCTCTTTTACGGAGAGCGAATAATTCTCACGAGGTCCTTTGGCCTTAAAAAACCATTACAACTACTCATCGAGAGGAACATCCCCCCCCCCCGTGCTCACTCACATTTCACCAAATACTACGCCCGGCACACACCGGAGAAAGTAACAAGAAAAAGATTAAATTTCCAGAAATATTCTGTTAAACGAGGATTTTTTAATCTTTCTGAATAGGCGAATTTCCCAAAAAACCGAATTCCTTTGTGAACAGCAAAATATCAGAAAAATTAATTCTTCTCTATTGCTCGTGTCAATGAGATGATAAAAAAGAATTAAAAGTTTCTATTTTTTCGAATGCGCAAAATTTTTCTGCTTCTCAACGTTAAAAAAATACAGAATCCTATCCTTTTGAATCGACAAAGTAAATCTTGTAAAAGCGAATTAAAAAGAATAAGAAATAGCTATTCTTTTCAATCGACTTTAAGCGATTCTACGTAGTCAATTCAAACGAATAGAAATTGTTTATTCTTTTCAATTGACTGCTTTGTTTGGAAATCATAATTTAGAATAGTATTTAATTAATCACGCAATTACATATGTGTAAAATCGGTTGCCTAAATTAGGGACTTTGCTCGTCTCAATTCCGAATAGAGTCAGTCTATCGTTCAATGTGAATACCGACACACCACATTTCGACTACTCAGAACTTTATCATTTTATATAAATTCCGGTGTACAAGTGATGAAAAACTTTTCTAAGTTGAACATTTATTAATCAACTATTTTATACCAATTTGTTAAAGAAACATTTTTGTGTATAATTTATTATGAAAACACGCAATCCCGAAACATTTGGTCCTTCGAGCCGGATTTGTGGTGCAGTTCAAAGTGGTTTGCAGTAAACTTTAGTGCAGTGAAAAGTGCAGTGCAGTTACAAAAAAAAAACTTGTATCAAACTGTTAATCAGGATAACTCTATCTCTTTCGAAATTACACCATCTGAAAGGGAAAATTATCCTGAGTGGAAAACAATGTTTAATTTAATTTTTGCAAAATATTTGTTAATTTTTAATTAACAATTCAATTCTGGATTTTATTTCTTGTAATTTTAAAGTGTATCAAAATTCTCTTTAAATCGATAATTGTCGTCACCAAGATGTGTTGATGTTTTTTCATTGCCTGACCTCAACACAGGTGTCCAAATATACGAGGATTCTTTGGTGAATCACACTGTGCCTGTGAGTTACTACATCTCTATACGCACACCAGTATCCTCTCTGCACACTGATAAAGGATGACAATATGGCCCTTATACTACTGTAGAGCCGCCTGACTACTGTCAATTATTACCACTGCCACTGACAGCCTACCTGCATGCACTGTTCCACCTGCACATACAACTATACAAGCAATACCACATATGAGCGATAGACTCCATAGCCTTTACAATAAACACAAGGATTTAAGTTATGTTTCTCTATTGAGATTAAATAAGTTTCAGGTTATTAATTTACTAAGTTGGACCTAGTTTGCTGACAAAATGGCACCTCCTACAATTAGTAGTCTATTCAAAACTTAACTCAAAATTGCCGGTCACATTTCTAGAGCATTTTTAAATTTTCAAAAACTCGGGGCTGCTGCTATGACTATGGGGGCATGCGAAACTAGATTAGAAAATTTAAAAAAAAATGGATCAAATTTCAGGATTAGCATGAGACAATCTTGACTCTTGATACGGACGAGAATCTTGAAGATCAAGATTATTTTTAAAATGATTATCTCTCGATAACTGAGGAACAATATTTAACACAAAAGGGTATTTTTATCGATAAATTAAGGTCCTATAATCAAACACCAGTTCCTAGTATCTCAAACAATCAAGGTCCTAATCAGAACCAAGGAATCCCAATTAAAGTTCGGAATCGAAACCATTTACCTCGCATTGACATTCCTAAATTTTCAGGCGATTATCACGAGTGGGCTAATTTTAGAGATTTATTCACATCCATGGTCCATGAGGATCGTACCTTAACCGACACTGAACGTATGCATTATCTCAAAAACGCGTTATCCGGTGAAGCAGCATTATTATTACAGAATATTACTCCCACCGGTACTAATTTCGGTCGCGCTTGGGATCTTCTGACAGAACAGTACCAAAACTTACGGATTTTGGTAAATGTTCAAATTGTCACTCTTTGTAAATTAAAGTCCATGACAAAGGAATCGATAAATGAACTAAAGGTTCTCTTTAACGCTACCAATGACGCAATTGGTAACCTTAGGACCCTTGAACGCGCTGTTGATCAGTGGAATGACTGGTTGGTTTATATCACTGTTCAAAGATTAGATTCTACTACCCGTCGAGACTGGGAAAACTCGTTAGGAGCCGATACGCATCCACCAGATTTTGAACTTCTAAAAATTTTCTTATCTACTCGTATTCGTACACTCGAGTCACTAGCTAATACTTCTAATGCCTCAAATGCAAATGCTCAAAATTCTAACCATAACAACAAATCTGACAAACCGAAAAAATCCGTCAAGGCTCATCCTGTCACTAATTCCTCTTCAAAGCCAGAACGGAAACCACAACAATGCCCTTTATGTAAACAAGACCACTATTTAGGAGCATGTACACTGTACAGAATTTAAATTTAAATCAATACCACAAAGATTTGAATTTACACGATCTAGCAAGCTTTGTTTAATTGCCTCGGGACTCACATGACAAAGGACTGTAAGTCTCAGAAAGTATGCCGCACCTGTTTTCAAAGGCATCACTCTCTTCTCTATGACCCAAACAAAGTAAAACTTAGTTCGACTTCCACTGCATCTCAAGGCAAGTCGGATACCTCGTCACATCTAGAATTAGAACCTTCTACAAGTTCGGTTACTGGACACATTATTGACACCTCGGTAACCAAACATACTCCTATGCTCTTGGGTTCGAATGCTATGGTTCGAATCTCATCAAAGGATGGGACTTCTACCTTAGCTAGAGCCCTATTGGATCCATGCGCAGAATGCAATTTCATCTCCGAGTCTCTTACTCGGCGATTGAAGCTACCTAAAAAATCCTCCAATTTAAGCATTTCAGGGATAGGAGCAACTCCCTCTGAAAATCCGAAAGGTTCTGTCGATTTTATAATTTCGCCTCATCAGCCTAGTTCATCCTTTAAACTTCAAACTACTGTCCTAGTATTAATGCGGTTGACCAAATATCTTCCAACAACCTGTTCTCTCTCGAATAGTTGGCATAAACTTAGTGAAGTTGAATTAGCTGATCCGAATTTAAGTTTGGGGCAACCAGTTGAGTTATTGCTTGGATGTGAAGCTTATGCCATTATGTTACGTCCAGTACTTAAAACTGGTACTCACACTTCGATCATTGCTCAACAGACAGCTCTGGGTTGGATATTAACTGGTTACACCAAGACAACCTCCAATCAGTCTAGTGAAACTGGGTTCCCTACCCATGGTGTCGTTAGTTTGCCTTGTGTAATTCAGAATAATTTACCACAGATCCAGATGACAATTCCAGATGAAAAAATAGATGTTCGGGACCTATTCTTTCCATGCGCGTCTTTATTCTTAAAATTACTTCGTGTAACTGCCTGGTGTAGACGTTGGCTGTTACACCTGCCGAGATATCGTAATGCTATCTTTGTTGACCAAGATCAAATTCGCGAAATCCTAACACCTTCAGAAATCGATAATGCACGACTTTTCTGGATTTGTACAGTTCAAAAGACGGCATATCGTTCTGAGATCGCAAAATTGTCAGGCCCAGAGCATACACTCCCGAAGAAAAGTTCATTTGTCTCACTAAATCCATTTCTTGATAAGAAAAACATGTTGCGCGTTGGAGGAAGACTCAAGCATTCCGTTCTAGATCATGATGAGAAACACCCATTGATTCTACCGCGAAAATCTCCTATCATAGATCTAGTTATTGATCAATGTCATAAATTAGTGTTGCATGGAGGCACCCAGCTGACATTAGCTACCCTAAGACGTCAGTATTGGATCCCTTAAGGTCGACAGGCTGTCAAGGCTAGAATTTCAAACTGCGTAATTTGTATACGCTACAGAACCACATCTGCTGTACAACAGATGGCGAATCTTCCAGCTCATCGCGTACAACTAAATAGAGCCTTTTTGAACTCAGGCGTCGACTATTTTGGACCCTTTCCAATTCGAATTAGCTCAGGTCGAGGACTACAATCCCAAAAGGGATTCATTGCAGTCTTTGTCTGCCTTTCTACGCGAGCCGTCCATTTAGAAGCAGTGTTGAACTATACCACTGCTCAATTCTTAGCAGCTTTAAGACGTTTTTCCAGTCGCAGAGGTATTCCCTTGAATTTGCGGAGCGATTGTGCTACAAATTTTGTAGGTGCGGATTCCGAATTGCGTAAGCTATTTACCTCTACATCCAAGTTCTCGAAAGTTATTGCTGAAACTCTTGCCAATGATGGTATTACCTGGATATTTAATCCTCCTAGTGCTCCTCATCAGGGAGGTATTTGGGAAGCAGCGGTCAAGTCCGTTAAACACCATCTTAAACGCGTTATTGGAGATTCCACATTGACTTTTGAAGAGCTTTCGACCTTATTAGTTCAAATTGAGGCTTGTTTAAATTTAAGGCCCCTACAAGCACTCTCGGACGATCGTAATGATCTTTCGGCTTTAAAACCAGGACACTTTCTCGTTGGAGTTCCTATTTTTCGCGTCATGTGAATTTCATTGTGATTTCAGTGCTAAATTATTAAAATGAAATATTAAAACTAGTGAAAATGTGGTTAAAAACGCACAGTGCTTACGATAAAATAAAAAATTCTCTTATTGAAATAAATGAAAGAAATTTTCAATGTTTAACGTCAAGTTTTCAAAACTTAACCTTTTTTCAAGTAAAATATTAAGTGATAGTAAAGCAATTCAGTGGAATAGAAATCTCTACTGATTTGTTGTACTCTCTCACTCTTTTGAATGCGCGTTTCGTATTTTGGTGAAGTCAATTAAGAATAATAGATTTTGCTACTTTTCCTTGCTCCACCGAGGAATTGGATTATTTTGGAAATTCGCCCATTCAAAAGAAATGAACTTCTGAATTCTTTTTAATTCCTCGCTTCCTACTGGGTCGTTTAATTGGATTAAAACTCGGCATTTGATGGTTTTTGGGATGGCTGATTACGAATCTTAGGTCTTTTTGAAAAATTTAAAATGGCGGATATAAGAAAAAGAAAATCGTTCAATAGAATTGAAACTCGGTACTTGGAGGTTTTTTTGGTCGCAGATTACGATTCTGAGGTCATTTTGAAAAAATATGAAATAGAGGATGTTTTTACTCGTTCCTAGCGTTACCCGGAACTAACGGCGATGAAGATTGTAGGAAAATTTATATTATATTTAATTATGAAGAAGTTCTCTCCTGCCTTTAGGCAACCAGTTGTGATGGGGTGATTAACTATAAGTTCTGTTTGTAATCTTTTCGCGTTTCGGGGAAAAGCGTGCGGGTTCGGGGAGCTGGGCATTTGGGGGGAAAAATATCGCGACAATAAAACGAATTCCTTCTTGATTCTCTGCCTCATTTGCTTCTCGCCTGATAAGGGGGAATCCGCGCCATACGCGAAGTCCATCGCCGAGACCTCAAGGTATATAAAGATAAAGATTAATTATTTTGTTACAAATTGTGTTTTCTTTTGATAATTTTTTTTGTGACGACTTATATATAAATTGTTCAATTTCGTACAGTGTGGCGTTTATTGCTATTTTCATATGGGCGGATAATTGATTTGGCGAATTAGGATCGAGTGTGGAGAATCAAGAAGGCTGTCTAATTATTAATTAATCAAGGATGGAGAGATCTCAATCGTCCTCATATTCCACTGTAAGCTGCTGAACAAAAGAGGGAAACGAAGTTTTAAATTCCGCTCTGCAGAAAGCACGGGGGTGACACTCTCGAGTTGAAACTAACCATACTGTTGACTGGTGACCACCGTGGCGCTGGCTGGTTAGTTGGCCGATATTGAGTAAAAATGCATTAGAAAAAAAGAAAAATTTATTTTACAATCAATAATATTAATTTAATGGTATTTATTTGTATATAATATTAATCCAGTATCTTTTTAGCATTTTTTATAATATTAAAAACTTAGAAAAAGCGTTTAATATTTTATTTATAATGAAAATTGTGCAACAATTCATGGCGGGAAATTTAAATTAATAAAATTATAATTATTTTTTATTATTTTAATAATTGTTACTGACTATTATTTAATTATATTTTACAGTATAAATAAAAATTTGTTTGATAATTTATTTATTATAATATTATTTAGTATTTAATTTAAATTTCCCGACATGAATTGTTGCACAATTTTCTTTATAAATAAAATGTTAAACGCTTTTTCTAAGTTTTTAATATTATAAAAAATGCTAAAAAGATACTGGATTAATATTATATACAAATAAATACCATTAACTTAATATTATTGATTCTAAAATAAATTTTTCTTTTTTTTCTAATGCATTTTCACTTATTATCGGCCAACTAACTAACCAGCGCCACCAGTGGCGACGGTCAACTCTCAGGTTAGTTTATTCTAATGGGAAACTGCACCAGTGTCACCCCCGTGGCAGAAAGAGACCACGCTGTTCTCCGGATCCATGCCGCATCCAATTTCCCCTATGCTAAAGAGAGCGATGAGTATTTTGAATTTGTCATATTTTTTTGTTATCGTCTTTCATTTTCTCGATTTTGTTTCATCAATTTCTTTTGTATTATACAGTACGAAAACCTACCACGTCAGTCATATCCCATGAGTGGGAGTGAGACAGACTTATGCGATTCCCATACTTTCCTATGACTGACGGATAGCTTTTCTTACTGTATATGATTTATTCGTCCTAATTTATAGTTATAATTTTTGACGTGTGTGTATATGTGTATGAGTGTTACGTGGACGTATTTGTTGTAAATAATTATTTTATCTTAAATCGAGTCATTTAACGACTGATTTTTATATTAAATATTTTGAGCTCCAATTGATTTTCTTTTATTTCATTTCATTTATTACCGTATAATCAATAATATTTTTATTTGTGATTATTTTGTATTATTCTCGTAAATTCTTTCAATGAAACTTGATAAATTTTTTTACGTGTCAACAATAAATGTTACAAGATGTAAAGGAAGAAAAAGATAAGGAAGTTTTAGGCAATGGTATTTGAGGTGGATATGGTTTGCCAAGGCGAGATGTTCCTTTCACGAAAGATTTTGGACCAAACATTTCAATAAATGTTAAAACGCCTTTGGAATTCTTTCTGGTTTCCAGACAGCCTTATAAATACAATTGTAGAACAAACGAATTTATGTGCAAGGCAAAAGCAAAGTAAACAAGAAGAAGTCACGAAAAATGACATTCTTACATTTTTGTAAATAAATAGTTTCATGGGTGTAAAGAAGTTGCCATCATATCAAGATTATTGTCAACAAATTCTCAATTATATGATACACAAATTTCACCTCTTATGACTGTTAATCGGTTTGGTTTTCTTATGAGTCACTTGCATAGAAATGATAAACGAGGCTATAAATTTTGGACAAGAGCACTTGAATCTGAATTCGTGTGTAAATTCCAGGTATACCCAGGTACAGAAGAAACAACGGAAAAGCCGTTAGGTGCACGAGTAGTGAAGGATTTTACACGCGAGCTTGTTGGTGGAAATCATCACATGTATTTTGACAAGTTCTTCACCGGAGTTAATCTTTGGCTATCACTAAAAGAGGATCAAGTTTTTTAATGTGGGGCAGTGAGGTCTAATCGCTCTAATCTGACTAAAAGCAAAAAAAAAGATAGCACAATGTTACGGTACGATGACTCTAATTCTATTATTATTACAAATGTTAGAAAGATTTTGTGAAAAAATTATATTTTATTTCCAATATTAAATTACGTTTTGATTTTTTTTAATCAATCTTTTACGTCCGAGAAATAGTAATTATAGTAAAGGAGAATGAAACGAAACATTCGGACAAATAGTTTTTAAAAATTAGTTTAGTCCAACGTTTTGAAATCTAAATGATTTCCTTTTCAGGGAGTCTATAAAAATATAAAATAATATACAAAAAATATAAAACAATATACAAAAAATAAACAATATACAACAAAATATAAAAATAATATAAAACAAAAAATAAAAATAATAATATATAAAAAATAAATAAAATAATTTACAAAAATTATATACTTAACATTCGTCAATCAGAAATAAAAAATTATAAAAAATATATACGTATTCGTCAAACAGAAAATTATAAAATTTAAAAAATTTAGGGTAGAGTGGGGTAAAAAAGCCACATTTTTACTTTTGATGCTGTAAAATCTGTATTTAAAATTTTTTTCTCAAATTTCCAATTGTTATTGAAAGTTTAGTTATTAAGCTTGAATATTCTTGACGGAAATATTTTTTATCTCATGAAAGGACTAAGTTATAAGAGTTTTACGAAAGCACTGCAAGTGGCTTTTTTGCGCCACCTGGTGGGGTGAAAAAGCCACCCTACGATTTTAGCAAAACATGTTATCAATTTAGGTATTTTTATAGTTTTCCTTTATTTATATGACAAATAGTCTTATTTCAAAAATATTTTAATAATTATGAAAGAGTTTTTAGCAAGCAAAATTGAAAATTATATTGAGTTTACTTGTTTTCGATTTGCACTGCCGATTTTTCGTACCTTTTTTAAAATTCTTCCTTAAATTTCACCGCAGATACCATATTTTGTTCTAACCGTTTTTTTGTTGTTTATTTTTTAAGCGCACTTTAAACTATTTTTTCGTCGTGTTTAATTAATTTTATTAAATAAACACGAGAAATTTTGTAAAATAAGAAGGTTAGTTTAGATAGAAAACAAGTGAATTTCACAAAATATTCAATGGATTTTTTGCCCTGGCTTTTTTACACCCAAGACCAGTTATTAAAAAAGCAAAAATTAATTTTTAATTCAGTTCAATTTCCAAAAATTAACATTGTATAGGTTTTCGGCATACTTTTCTCCTTATGTACAAACATTTATTTTTATTATTCGTTCACTTAATCAGACTGTAATATGTTTGAAAAGTTCACCAAAATGTTTTCAAAAAAGCAACAAAAAATTAAAATTACAATAAAAACAATATTAATCTAGGTACAACATTCAAACTTGATTCAAAAGTTGCGTATTACCTAATAGTATTTATATTCTAAACAGCTGATAAATCGGCTTAATAGTTTTTAAATAAAACTCAAATGGCTTTTTTACCCCACTCTACCCTATAAATTTCAAAAAAAAAATTATAATAAATTAATCTAACATTCATTCATAAATAATAAAAAGGTTATAAAAATGTTATAAAAATGTTATAAAAATATCTTACCAAAAATAAAAATTAACTACGCCTTGCATAGCTGAAAAAAATGAGAAAACCACTGAGTATCATTCAAAACAAAAAGTGCACTTCCTCATGGTGCTGTCAATGCATTCTTAGTACGCTCTACGCTTGCGCAGAGAGCAACAAAGTCTCAGGTCGCGAAAAAATAAAGTGTTTGACTATATCAACCGCACGGACGATGAAGAAGTTTTTACCCTTTCTCTTGTAATTTCAAGGAGGAAAGGGAAAAATTTCCCTTTCCACATGTTTAAGGTCCAATCGCTGACATAAGACTTCTTCATCATCCGTGCGGTTGATATAGTCAAACAGATTTATTTTCGCGACGCGTCAAAAATGCTATTTTACAGGTCATTTCAATTAGTTATTTTACTAATTGCTTTTTATTGCGCATAATCAAAATTGATTTTATTAGAAAATTTAATACTCTAATTTTCCATTTTTGTAGAGAAAGTGTAAGAATATTAATATTTCCGAAATTGAGTAACAAATATGTTAGGTTTCTAACAGCAGCAAATAGAGAATTTAGTATCGAAGTATTACTAGAAATTCTGTTTATATAAGTAAATTTTAATAGATACTCCATACCTATATAAAAAGAAACGAGAAAGCAAATATTTAACATAGTTCAATTTTTAGTATTCAGGGGAATGCAGGGGGATCAATTATGTAAATCGTTATAGTCTTTGTCTTCCACTTTGTCTGTCACAAAAAATTGTTTTCTCCCAGAAATCTTATGAATGTCAATTTAACATTTCTTACGTTAGTAAATTAGGTATGAACTTAAAAAATTAAAAGTAACAGTGTGATTAATATATTAATACACATTTTTATGTCCGTTTAGCGTAAAAAAATAAAATACGTTTAACCTACAAAAACAATAGAGAATGAAGGATCAAGTGTATGTCAATTACGATTCATACAATTAAGCCACAGAAATTTCATTTTACCAATTACTTCTTTGAAAATTGTTTTTATGCAATTGATCATAGGACTTACAATTTTTTCACGTGGAAAGAATCACCGTTTCAAGGTTTTACAAAGACATATTATTCAAATTTTCTTTAGGTAATATTTAAATAAATGTTTATTCTCTTCTGACAGTGTCAACTAGAATAGTCTAAATATAAAATTTGGACTGGTATATAATGCCAAATTATTTTATGTCAATTAAAAAGTATTTAAGTTATAATAAAAATGGGGATGTCCAATTCTATTGTTCTAATTACTTGTATTTATAGTCTTATAACTGGTATGTATGTAATAACTTCTAATTAGCATCTAAATTGAAAAGAACATTATTTTTTATTTAAATAAGACTATTTTAATAAGACTGTTTCTCTAAATATCCTCCAAATATATTGTCCTGTTACGCTAAACTAAGAAACGAAGCGTTTGAAATAGTCGTTAAATTCAAGTTCAGAACGGTTTTCGGCACAGATAAGTTTAAAATTAAAACTGAAAAGTAGGCACAAAGAGAATATTTAATGACAATTAATTCGAGTTTTTACTGGTAATGAGTCAGACGTCTAAGAATCTCCAATGATCATGTTTACATATCCACGTTTTTATGGCTTTAGAACGACATTAAAGACTATTTTTGGTGCCCACTAGAATTGCCTACAATTGTATAATCCCACGTTACAGGATATAAACATTTTTTAATTCCATTGAATAAATTTTTTTTTGTAATTTAGGAGTTGTTGGAATTGTTGGAGGTAGTTACTCTAATACGGATGAACTTCCTTATCAAGTATCGTTAAGAATGTTTGGACAACACTTTTGTGGCGGAACGATTATTTCTACAAGACATATATTGACAGCAGCTCATTGTTTATCTGACAAAGTTTCTTATTTTTATTATTATTATTATGTTTACCGTTATTACCAATCATTTTTTGTTGTTAGTGGAACTACAAATTTATATTCTGGAGGTATTGCACATTACATTCAAAACTTTAAAATACATCCGTCATTTCTAAATCATCAACTTTATGCGTATGCCAATGACGTTGCTGTTATTACTGTAAGTAATCTAAGACAATTATCTAGTATACACAAGGATATAGATTGTTTTTAGAACATCTTTAGAACGTCTTTAGTATATGTGTACATTGAAAAAACGTCCCAACTTTATGTAAAAAAACACCTTTGGTCATAAGCTGCTATTATTAGGACGCTCTGAAGACGTTTTAAATTTAACAAATTTCCCCTTGCTCAATAGGTATGCTAAAATATTAATAACTAGAAATCAGTAGGTATTCTAAAATCAATCTTTCAGTTAATGTCATCAATTCAAATGGACAGTTCTGCTTACATTATAAAATTGCCATCAAAAAGTGATTATGACACAGAAGAAGGTGTTGTTTCCGGATGGGGAAAAATCCACCATGGGTCAAGTCAATCTTTTCCGTATTTATTAAAATTAAAGACAGAAATTATTAGTGCAACTAGATGTCAAGGACAAGTAAACAGTCATCTCTATAATTCACATGTCTGTGCACATTCATACATAAATTCTGGTACCTGTCAGGTTAGAAATATATCTATTTAATTACTATAGTAGATAAGGGGTCTAAATATTATCAATTCTATAAGTATTAAGAAATATAAATATTGTATTTTAGGGTGACAGCGGTGGTCCATTAGCTGTTGGTAATGAAGTAGTAGGAATTGTATCATTTGGTTTCATATGTGGAGGTGGTTCACCTGACGTTTATACTTCAGTTTATAGTTACACTAATTTTATAGAACAAGTAATCAATGAAAGTGGACTATCTAATGAGACACTATATCCACTAAATATTAATAATGATTTTAATGATAATCAGAAAATTCTAAAAATGGTAACTGATCCTATTTCTGAAACACCAAAAAATGTATCCAACATATCTTATAATAACAGAACGTATTATTTATTTATGAATGGAATCTGGTACCAAGTGTGTTACGATCCATTTCGCAACTAAATATCACTTCGTGATAATTAAATACAAATATAATGTTTATAATAAAATATTAACAAAATACAAATACCTATGTTAAAAGTAATAATAAAACAAACATAGTTTATCTATTTGTTATAAGGGGCCGTCCATAAACTACGTTACCAATTTTTCAGACTTTTTAGACCCCCTCCCCCTCCTTTGTTACCATTGCGTTAAATGCAATTTTGTAGATTTTTGGACCCCTCCCCCTAAATTGGTAACGTAGTTTATGGATGGCCCCTAATCTCGGTTGAAAAAAGTTAAAATGAAGTAAAATACAATATATATTTATCAATTATTGCAGTTTATTATATTTCACACATTTATAAATTTACATTGAAAAAGGTAATGAACCTTAACTAAAGAAAAAGGCTTCAGATACTAATGTATTGTAAAACTTAAGGAGTGGTGTGTCCAGCTTGATGAACCAGGATCACACCACTGTCCAAAACTGCAAACTTGCAGAAAAGTGCTTGGCAACGACCAAGGTGCAATAAACTAATGAATGATTTCAACACTGTAATTTCGATTAATAAAATCAATTTACAAAGGGAAATCTGGGCATTTGCCCGTGGGTCTTCGCGTTAGTAAGTCGTGGGGCAGTTTTGCCGTAATTTTGAGTATCAAGAAGTTCTCAACAGTTATTACTGAAAATTGTTAATGAAGTTTTAAAGTAAAGAATAATAAAAGCGCTAAATGAGAAATCGTGTTAAGAAAAATTGATTTAAGATAAATATTAGTGAAGTACAAATAAATTGATTAATGAAAAATGATACATTGACGAAAACGGATTACAAGAAGTTTAAAGGAATAATGTTTTAAAATTTTAAGTTAAAATTCAGAAATTTTATTGAAAACGCCGAAACTGGAAACGAGAATTTTTGTAATATGAATTATGTATATAGGTGAACAATTTGTACATATAATGCATCTTTTAATACTTCTTATAAAATTATAAAATGTAAAATAGTTTTGTCCACAAGTTTTTTCAATTTTGTAATAAGATTTTTTTCCCTATAATTTAACTGTTTATGGCACATTTTAATGTTATCTGAGAATTACAATCTAAAATAAGATCCATTAGCAACAAATATCAGTAAAAAAAGGTTCAAAAATTGGAAGTTCTACACTCAAAAACAATTTTTTTTGTAAAAATGTGAAGGTCACAAGAAAAGTGATCAGTACCGTGGTATTACTATTCTTTTAATCTAAACACTCTCTGTTGTAATTATTACGATTTTTTTAAGATTACAATAGAAACAAATTATCTGCTCAAAGAAAAGAATTATTTTGCAGAATTATCGGAGTTAAGTTAGTTTAAATGTCAAATTTCAGCTCCGTGGTGTCACATAAAATATCAGCTCCGTGGCGCCTGTGGCGTACAGTGTGAAGGTGCAAATTCATGGATCAACAGTTGCTACAATAACACATATTATAGAAGAGGACAAACATAGTTGTGTCCTTTTATATTTCAGTGGTTCGGCAACCGTTGACTTATTAAAAAACACCTTAATATTCGAAAAAACACGCCTTTACTTTTAGTGCTTAATTTAAAATGTCTTTATGTCAACCATGCAGAAGCACAGCACAGCACCTAATGATGAGGAAAAGTGATATTTAACATTAAAAAAACAAAATTTTTTTTCTTTTAAAACTGATCTTGAAATTGCACAGTTACGTGAAAATCACCCATACACATAAATAATATTTCACACACACACAAATATTACACATTTGAAAAAAAGAGATTGTGTTAGAATCATACACATGTTAAACAGATATATAATATTGTTATAAAGTAAAGATATTAAAAAGAATTAAAAGGGGATAAGTTTATATGTATTAGGGTTTTAAAGAAAAGAATAATACATTATAATTATTTACAATTCTGTTAAATTTATTTAACACCTCATTCAAATCTCCTGAATTACACTAATAATAAAAGTAGAGATTCTCACCTCACTACTTGAACAATAAGTAGGAAGGAGGGAATCCAACTACCGAAACAGAAAAAAATAAATATTTATATTATTTTTATAGTTTAACTATTTAATTTGTTTATTACAAAGTGATTTATCAATAAAATTTTTAACTTGTATTATAATAAGAAACTTTTAACTTTGTATAATATTTACACCAGGGTAACATATTTCTAAAGTATAAAGAAAATCCAAGAACTTTTCTTTATTTTTGGGGTAGTTCAGGAATAATGCTTCATTTATGATTTAAAAGTATATATATGTGTCTCGTTATAAAATTATCCAATCATGACAACAACATTAAAAAAAAAGTCGCTATTGATACAAGACGACCCACAGGTGAGGCGTCTTGCACCACTTATTTTTATAATTAAAGAAATTACATGAAATTGACTATTTAATATTGTTAAGCACCTTAATTAATTTTCAAAAAAGCTATAAATAAACAGTAAACTAAGATTTTTTTTATTATAAAGTAGTTTAATTAGAAGAAAAACATTTTTAAATTAAGTTACCATAAAATTTTCATAATAGTTAATTTTTTCTGATTTTTTCCCAATTTCTTTTTGGGCACCTTCTTGGAAGGTTTTTTCAAAGTATAAGGTTAGGTGCTGTGTGTAACTAACGCCATCTGTGATCAACACTCAGAAATCTCCAGAAATGTAAGAAATATCTCGTATGATGCATATTGCCCCGTTGTGCAACCAGCCCCTCTCTCCCCTACTTTAAAATAATGCAATAATAAAAATTTTAATTTCTCTACCTTCTACAATAAATTATTACAACTGAAAACCCTTTGATCTACAGACATCCGTTATTTAGTATTACAGATATGCGGCCTTTCAAAGAAATCAAAACATTCCCGAAAAATATTGATGTTATTCAGAGAAACTTTGACCCTGAACTAAAAATTCCTCTTCTATTTTTATGTTAATCGCAGTAGATATGAGTAATTTGATTTAAATGTATTTTTATATGAATTGCTTATGGTTCTTATAATTTTAAAATAATGATACTCTTTCTTATCTTATTTACTTTGTCTTGACATTTCTATACAAATATGTATTTCAATTAATCAGTAAAGTTACAAACATTTATTTACACTTTTTTGAAAATATTGAACTCACATAAAGGCAAATCCTTTAGAGCCCTCGAAAAGGTCTCTTATGGATTGTCCACATCATTGATTAGCAAAAATTTCATACAAACGAATATTTTTTTACACCGACAAATTAATGTTTCTAATGATTGTGAACAATAGAAAACACGTTTGAGACCCCGCACAAGGTGCCTGAATGGATCGCCTATATCATTGATTAGCAAAAATTTTTAAGTCTAAACTACGAATATTTTTTTACACCAACAAATTAATGTTAGATTCTGTAGAAATTGACACTAATGATAAGATGAAAATAATATTTTGAAAATATCTGGACTGGAAGATAAAATAAAAATAATTGGTGCACATTTTGCGTCAGTTTACGTACAAAATGTGAATTTAGGTCGACCAGAGTTAACAAATATTATAAACGAAAGATTAGAGCCATTCAAAAACGATTAATTAATAATGATTTGAACCATGGTAAAACTTGAATACAATTTAATTATACTAACAGGGCAACAAGTAGCTATGCTATAGACCAGTTAGCCTTTCATCAAATATAGGTAAATCAATCAAAAGATTTATGAACGGAAATATTATTAGGCATTGTACAAAAAACGAAATTTCATAATAAAGACACAACATTTTTTTAAAGGAAGTATTGACCGGACCACGTTTTTTATATGTTTTTAGGTCGCTGAATTCGAATCCGAACTCAGTTTTTCTCCATCACGTCAAGTTTCTTCAAAATGGCGGATCCAATATGGCTGTAGAATATTTTCAAAATTTATCAGATTTAATTAAAACTTTTTACTCGGGGGTTTTTGGGGTCGCTAAATACGAATTTTACCTTAGTATTAAAAAATTCAAAATGCCAGATGCAATATGGCTAACGAATTTTTTAAAAATTTACCAGATTTTGAATTTCTAAGAACTAAGGTGAAATTCGTGTTCAGCGACCCCAAAAACCCCCGAGTAAAAAGTTTTAGGCACAATTGGGTGAATTTTAAAAAAATCGACGCCATATTGGATACGCAATCTTAAATTTTGAATATTTACGAGTTTTTTATTGTTTAACATTATATAATATTTTTTCAGTGTGTTAAAGTTGTTTTTTAATAGATTCTTCTGCTTATCATTATTTATCTTATTTACAGTCAGTTTTTGCGAATTTTATTAATTTTTGAAAAATCTTGACGTGATGGCAGAAAACTGAGTCTAGAAATAAAATCAGAATATGTATGAATATGAATATCAGAACTTGTTAAAGGATAGTAAAAATCAATGGCTTTTCTTTCGGATTCGTAAATGTATAATTTCTCAATTCAACATAATTTGTTTTATTTTAAAAACATCTATGAATTTTATTCCACTATAAATTTTAAATAACTTGTTTTGATTGAAAAAAATGAAATTTCAATTAAAAGATAAGACAATCACAAGGTTTTCTCATAATTTCCCTTTGTAAATGTAACTGGGTCAAAAAAATATTCCAAGATTGTTTAGATCACCATTTAACATAACAATGGTTTCATGGATATAATAAATCAATCAGTAAAATAAAGAGTTCATTGATTCTTAATATAATAGTAAATATTGTAGTTACGAAATGTAACAGTAAAAACACCGGCTTCATTGCACATATATATAAACTTACAATCAAATATTTAACATTAAAATTTTTATTTTCCAAGTTGAATCAAAAATGAGAATCTGTAAGGCTATTGTTGCTTTTATTTGCCTTTGCACTCCTCTTATTGGTATGTATCTAATTTAAGTAAATTTCTAGCCATTCACTAAACTAAAATTGCAATTTATTGGCACGCTCTCCGTTTCAATAAAAATAAATAACGTTTTTACACTTTCTTTATACGAAAATCATAAATTAAAGTGTCAATGTTGGTAACTATACGTTAGTAATAGAAAAGAAATTTATGGTGTCAATTTTCAGTCTAAAGTAAAATTGAAGTAAA
Source organism: Leptopilina heterotoma (assembly GCF_015476425.1). Taxonomy (NCBI): domain Eukaryota; kingdom Metazoa; phylum Arthropoda; class Insecta; order Hymenoptera; family Figitidae; genus Leptopilina; species Leptopilina heterotoma. The sequence goes on from NW_025110850.1 coordinate 725,453, forward strand.
ACTTGCTACGCGTCAAAAGTGCTATTTTAGTCGTTATTTTATTTTATTATTTAAATAATTTTATGGAAATGGAGCGTGACAAAAAATTGTGACTTTAGTGTTTAGTTTGTTTACTCTTTCATTTTTTTGCATTTCCCAACTTGGACATTGCTTTTTAAGACTAGTTTCATTAATACATAAAACCTTGTTGAATACAATTTTAAAAAATTATCTCCTGCCTTTTTTTCGTTTAATTTTTTTGTAAACATACAATTCTTCATAATCTAATGATTTCTCATTATTTAATTTTTTCATATTATTTTTTACTTACGGTTGGGAATTCTGACTGTGATATAGAATGATAATGAAGACGAAGATGTGGTGTATATGTAAAACTTTCTTTCTTAATATAAATTATATTATTTTTTAAAACAGGAGTTTTAGGTTCACCGCCTCGAAAAATTGTTGGCGGTACTTACTCATCACCAGATGAATTCCCTTATCAGGTGTCAATAAGAATGAATGGATATCACATATGTGGTGGATCTATTATTTCAACTCGACATATATTAACTGCAGCTCACTGTTTATATAACTACATTAATATGTATAAACAAATTACGGTTGTTAGTGGAACAACGTATTTATATTTAGGTGGTCAATCTCATTCTATTCAAACTTTTCGAATACATCCTGCATTTATAAACAATGCAAATTTCCAATTTGCCAATGACATTGCTGTTATAACTGTAAGTGAACCTAATAAATTATTATTTTCTGAATTCTTTATAAAAGGGGCATCTATGTGAAACGGACAACCTGAAATTTCTGATAGAAAATACTCACATATTGACGTTAATTATTCTTGTAATAAGATTCAATTCTCTAACTACAGACACTGTGTTGACATTTATTATATCATTTGATTCTTTTTCGATTTCATTATAACAAATTTCTTCATCGGAAAATAGATCATCATTTTTATCATTATGATTACCTTTATTATTTGCATCGTCATCATCGCTTTCTTCATCTTTTTCGTATTTTGGAATTGGTCTTTGATAATAGGTTACTGGATTTTGTGATAATGCATCTGCATTGACATTCTTTTTACCTACCTTATATATATACCATTTTAAAATCATATTCTGATAATTTTAGATTCCATCTTGTAACTCGAGAACAGAGATCACTTGAATTTTGAAATCATAACAATGGTTTGTGGACGGTAATACTTGTAAATTTTCTACCATACCATACCATAGAGTGTAAGACACAGTACACAATTGCAACTGCTTCTTTATTATAAGTATCGTATTTTACTTCATGTTCATTTAAAGATCTTGATGCATAAGCGATGGGTTAATCTTTTCCTTTTTCGCCCTGAGACAAAAATTCTACCCGAAGCATATCCTGATGCATCTGTCGTTAAAACAAAGGGTCTGTCAAAATCTGGACTCTGTAATAATGGTTCTTGACATAGTTTTTTTTTAATAATTCAAAAGCTTTATGTTGTTTTTCACTCCAATTAAAAGTCACGTGATTTTTTAATAATTGGTTTAAAGAGCCCGATAGCTTTTATAGTTATGATTTTTACAAAAATTCGGGGGACAACATGCCATCCGACAAAAAATCTGTACGAGATTCGTATAACATAGGCAATAGTATTAACACATTGTTAGTCGCTCGTACATGTGCAAGGCCTTCTTTTCTATTTCTCGTAATTGTGATTTTAGGACAAATTAATTTCATAATTAAAGAATTATAATTCAATACACGCCACGAGGACGTGACACATGTATTTTTTAATTAAAAAAACACAACAAATTTAATTTATTTAAATTTATAACCAGAATATTTTTTTATATTTTAGGTATTTATATTTAAAAATAGGGATTTTTCAATTAAAATTTTTGTGTTGTTCCAAAACCATTTTTGAAAAGCCGGGGGTAACGATGATAAAGAATGACTCAGTTAATTTTAAAAATAAAGTTTACTAATTTTTTAAATATTAAATTAAATATTTCAGCTGGAAACACCCATTAAAATTGATCATTCTCAACACATAATAAAACTCGCATCACAAAGTGACTATGGCGGATTTTATGGTGTTGTATCAGGTTGGGGAAAGACCAGTTATAGTGAAGAGAAGACTTTTCCGTATTTGTTGAAATTAGTGACAAATGTTATAAACGCAACTTACTGTCAAGAAATACTAAGTAGACAACTTTATAGTTCACAAGTATGTGCGCTTGCATTCTCTGCGTCCGGCACCTGTCAGGTTAGTCTAAATATAATGTGTTAATTTCTGTTTAATTAATTTTTTAGTTTTAAAATAATAAAATTATTTTCATGTTTTATGCAAGTAGATTATTTTTCAAAGTAATTATTTTTTTGTCAAAATTAATAACTGCACGGAGAGAAGGGCGTAGTACATTCTACTGACATGGCAGTTAAGTCTACTAAACACTATCAGTAGTACATTTTTTACTAAACGCGTTCTATCAAATTAACTGCAACTCTTCTCTCCGTGTGACTTTTGACAGTGGATCCATGTATAGGTAGTATAAGGTAGTATAAAAATAAAATTTTTTATTGTTTAGTAACTCTTAAATAATTAAGAAATTCCTTGGATCAATTTTAGTACTAGACAAAAAGAATATAAAATATTATAAATAATGAATACAGTAAAAAATATTACTATTGAATTTTAGGGTGACAGTGGTGGTCCATTGGCTGTTGGTAATGAACTTGTTGGAATCGTATCATTTGGATTTAAATGTGGAGCTGGTTTTCCAGATGTCTATACCTCAATTTATGCTTACAGAACATTTATCGAAGAAGTTATAAGGGAAAGTGGATTTTCTAACGAAATTCTGTATCCGAAAACGTATGATAATTCCAATATTGCTAGAAAGATTGTAACTAAGGTACAACATCCCACTACCTTATCAGACAATGTTACAATTTCACATAATAAAATTTATTACCTATTTAAAAATGGTCAATGGTTTCAAGTCCAGCATCAGTAATTATAGATGTGTACCACAAAACGTTTTCCCACTATTTAATGTAATTAAATCTAGTAAATAATAATTTATTTTTAATTAATTTATTTATTCAATTATACATATTTAAAATGATATGGAACAAAAATAATATTAAAATAATAAAAAATATATATCAATACATTCTTCTGCTTTATTTTAATAAATAACTTTAATTGATTCGTGTAATTTAAACATTGAATTTATAATAAATAAGACACATTGAAGTTAATGCACTTTAATTTAAGTTGTCCTCGATTCTAGTACAAGATCTTGCCTGAGATCCATACCCTTATAATGATTTATTAACATTGCTTTTAAAAGGATTCACAAGAGTGTGTCACATTTTTTATATTAGTTCGAAAATTATTTAATCAATATCTCTTAAGAAAAAACTAAACATTAATATTGTAAATCCAATAGATCCCGAGCTCTTGTGGAAGAAACAATATCTTTCTTTGAATTTATATATTTTTTAATGCCCTCTATAACATTCTGGGGTAATTTATTTTCTTGATTGAAGTACAATGCGTCATCAACAATTCTCATTCGATTTAAAACATGAATCTTTCTAAAATCTTCTGAATTCAAACAATCCACTAATCTGTTCCAATTTCTTTCATCATAGTTTACACGATACAAACCTGAAAATAATAAAAGCACCTTAAATTAAAATTCATTATGACAACTTTTAGAGTAGGACTAGTTAGTGTGGTTTAGAAAGTTGTAATTATTGATAAGTCGTGAAAGTAATAATAAATTTGGTTAAAAGTAATTACCAAAGCTTTGTACATTTACAATGTACCACCAATCATCATGAGTGAGACCATCGACTATCAATTTCTCATCGTGCGGATTCATCCAACTATTTACATGTGTCGATGAAAAATTGTGAGTGTGACTGCCTACTATATTTATTGGTATCCACCAGTTTTGATCAGCGAATCCTTTAGACGCTATTGAACTTGTTTGCTTCAATTTTATAGTGTTGCACGAATAATCTCTCTCAATATTAACAATAGGATGTCCGTTTTGTAATATATAAGTCTCCAAGTAGTTTCGAATGTTGAAATTATTCCTTTTAATTTGTGATTTCTCCATTTCTTCTTGAACGGTATTCCAAAATTGGTCTGTTGATATTGTCTTGTATTTACTAAAATTATAATCATTATGAATTACTAATAATTAAAAATTAATAATAATAAAATGACTTAAGGTCTTTAGTTCAATTATTAATTACTACTACTAGAATAGTGATTCAAAAAATATTTTTACTTACTAAGTTTGGATAATTGTGTTAATTATAGAATGGAAAATATTTTCTGTTAATACACCACTTATCATGTGCATCAATGCTTCAACTGAAATTAATAAAAATTTATATCACTATTAATTGGTAGGCAACGTTTATTTTATTAATTGTTAGAAAACTTTTGCTATCAACTAGAAAATTTTATTTTACTGTTGAACTTACTTTCTATATCATAATTCATCAAACTGCCTTCTTGAATAGTTGGTCCATTGTATACATTTAAATCCACATCTAGTGCATAAAAGGAATATCTGTACCTAGTGAATTCCACAAAAACTGAAAAGCTGTCCATCTTTAAAAAAATCAATTCTCTAATTACTGACATTTTATTAACAATTCTTAAAAATAATGAAAATTTGTTTCGGTGATTTTAACTATTTCGTTAATTTGTAAAGAAAATTATCGAAAGTCAAATTTAGTTATAAAAGTGGTAAAATCCAGAGTTCCAATGGTATTGTTTTTGAGTTTTTGCCCACATTTAAAGAAATCGGAAATTTTTTATTTAAAACGATAATTTTCGAAAAAGAGAATTAATGTTGTAAAATTAGCATTGAAAAGATAAATGATCCATAATAATAATATTTTGTAAATACTTTGCTAAGGATGATATGACTTATGTAGAACACAAGTCCCTCGGTAATCCAAGTGTCCGCAGGAGTAGCTGGAGTCATTATACATCCCAACCATTGACGTGCTAATTCATAAATAATGTGTACGTAAGGTTTTACTTCCCGATCATCTTCCAAATAGTCTGCATTTGGTTTAATGAGTAAACTTTAAGGAAAAAAAATTGTTTAATAATTAGAATATCAAAAATATTCAAAATTCTGTTTACAAAGAAAAACATTGCTTTTCATTAGAAAATTATATTATTAACGTCAGAAATGTTATCTTGCGTTATTTAAAAATCTTGATAAGAATAATGGGTACAGTCAATTACAATTCACCTTAAGTCTTTGCAGCCGCAGATATTAAACATAATTTCTAGAAATTATTGTGAAATTTTTCTAGAAATAGGCCGCAACGACTTTAGGTGAAATATAATGGATTGACCCTAATGAAAATTTTTAAATCTTGAGAAGTTTTTGTCAATTTGAACCAAATATAAAAGACACTTTTGTACAATTTTATACTTACTTAGTGATAACTACACCGCATTTTCCCATTGGTTCCTCATTCTGATCAAGAACTCCTATTAGCTGCATTATCGGGAAGTCGGATTTAATTCCAATATATTGTTCAAGTAATTTCATTGCATTCATTGCACGTGCAAGCGTGTGAAATGCTTTATCGAATGATTCCATATCAGAGTCTATTGAAAATGTATTATCTGAATTGCTGATATTATTATGAAAGTCAGTGACCATAATGCACACCATATTTGGGGACATTAAAGGTGTTTTCTTAAAATAAGTCCATTCATAATAGAGATTGTTTGGATCAGCGACAATTTCCTGTTCAGGCATATTTGAAATAGCTTTATGATTTTTTGATCGTTTAATCCTAATACTGAAAGTAGTCTTTATTGATAATTCATCCCAACATGGAAATATCTGACGTGCTCGAAGTGAGTTGAAGTACGTTGATACTAATAATCTAAAATGTTACAGAAAATACAAATTTTGCTTTTTAATATTTTTAGAGTGACTGTTTTCTATTGATTCCTCTTGTGAGATTCTTTTAGTATTTCTTAAATTTAATTATTTTAATTCACTGACAACTCTGTCGTACAAAGAAAAAAGTCCATAACTGACATTTGATTTTAGGTTCTTTTTCCCGTAAGACGAACAAGCAAAAATCAACCAAAAACAAGTGAGAGTTATAGACTTTTTTACTTTGTACGGCAAATCTAATGTTAAATACACAGTGCGCTAGAAGCAAAAATAGCTTTTACAAAGATGCGGACAAAAACGGTTTGTGTAGCATGTTTTGTATGTATTTGTAGGTTAAAAATCCGTGTGAATTAAAATCCTACCTGTTTCCGTTTTCGAGAAATGCATGAAAAGCTTTTTTATATTTGATAAACAATAAAATCCATTTCAATTTATAAAGAAGCAACTTCTCGCGGGGTAAATTTTTGTGGTAAGTAAGTAGTTTCCATGGTAATCTTAACGACAGCAAATAATTTGATAAAATTGTGTTTGGTTGAATACACCTTGCATTTAAACAGAATTGTGTTAAAAATTGTTTACTATTATAAAGTGTTCAACCGTTACCAAATATGTATAACTATTGTGATATAAATTTACCGAAAGATACCAGGGCTTCTGATGGGTTTCGCAATTACTTCATAAGCTTGACAGGAAGATCAATTGATAGAATAAAAACTGCTTCTGTTCTGATACCGTCGACACTAAAATCTTATGGAGATTTACGTAGATTATGAAGTATTTTGTTTGATAGGCAAAAATAAAAAGTATTCATAAAAACTGCCACAGTACCATAAATCCTTCTCTATTGGACGAAAATGATGATATGTTAGTTATACAAAAATGTATTATTCCGGACCTGCATATTATGCAAAGTTTCGTAAATCATTTATTTTGGGATGGTTTAGTTCCTTTGCTAGGTCGTGAAAAAACTTTGCTCTGTCCATATAGCTTAAAACTGGTCTCAAAAAATTATTAGGGAGAAATTTTTGAAGGAAATGCATGTAAAGTACTTTTTGAACATTCTGACATACTTTTAGATTCAAAAATTTATGGTGATTTTTTGCTTCTTGCGCACCGTGAATAATTCTGATGGTTTTATTGGTGAATTCTGATTTCCGTAAAATTATTTTTTAAAAGATTGTTATCTACTTATTCTCATATTTTTTCCGGAAAAATCCAGATTTATATGGATTCCATCCATCTTCTATTGCTCCAACGAATTTTAAGTTAAGAATATAATTTCCCGGCTGTATAAAATTTTCGAAGTTAAGAGTCACAAATTGTGATTCATGATCATATATATGACTTTGAGGAATTAAATTTTTATCAATTCCATTTAGTTTTGTTGCATTTTCATAAATTGTTAGTTGATATGAATGGAAGGTTAAGCTTTTGTTCGGCATAAAAACTTGCAGAAAAATTTTTGATTCGCCAATAAAATTTTTTGCCTCCATCATCAAGGAGGGAAAAATATTTAATTCATAATGATATGGTCTTGCATTATTGGGTAATTTCATTTTCAATTGGTGTGAAAATTGAACAAGAATGAAGAGTAAACAAATTTTGAAATAGTTCATCTTAAATTGTTTACTTATATTGAGACTGTAAATTTAATAAATAAAACGTTTTTTAGTATCAGAGAAAATTTTTTTGACTTTTTTAATGACGTTAATAAATTGCAGAAATAATACTAAAGTATGAAAAATTATACTAAATGAAATAAAATAATAAATAAATCAAGTGTTGAATGCGTTATGAAAGATATAAATTTAAAAAATTTGTTAATTAATTATATTACCTCTTAGATTGAAGTTTAGTTTTCAAGAAAGAACTGAATAACTTTTTTATTAAATTTCTTTGCTTTTAAACTTTTTTTTTCTTTGCTTATATGTGCTATTTTTAAACAAACAAATGTTATAAAAAATTAATTAATTCCTAAAATGAATATTCTACAATTAGAATTTCACAATCATTACAAACATATGATAAGATTGAGCAATGAATTATTTAATTTTGTGGTAATTTTGTAACCAGAGGACTGCTTATTTCAACTATTTACTACACTAAAGTACTATTATTTCTTTCGTTACCTAATTTTCACACACGTGTTTTTTAATCACTCAACATTACTTTTATATTTAGTTTTCTTATCAAATTTTTACATTTATATGAAAAAAATGTGTAGGTATTGTGTGGAAATATACTTAAAAAAATTAGAACGTTTTTTTCTTTCTATAATATTTTAATAGTATAAAATATTTATTTCTCATTAAAAATAACCACTTTCAAAGTAATAATTATTTATTATTAACTTACTTAGCTAAACATATATTCTTCTCCTACCTCCTGATATATATTTAAAAATACCAATTAAAATTTTGTCGGAGAATATACTTTTCCCATTAAAGAATAATATATCATCAACAATTCTAAGTCGATTTAATATATGGATATTTTTATAGTTCTCCGAATTCAAGTAGTCCACTAATCTGTTCCAATTCCGTTCATCATAATTAACTCGATACAACCCTTAAAAAAATATTTACTATTATGTATATTTTTATTTAATTCCTTTAAAATAAATAAGAAATAATTTAATTATTGTTGTTAAGCGTATAATTATAAAACTTTAAAATTGAACGTAATTGCATGTGATGGATATGAAGAGTAGAGACTTTGTTTTAGTTAATGTGCATGCGTCTGATACTTTAAGTGTGAATACCGACAAATCAATTACCCGCAGACTTTTAATCATAATGAGTAAGTTTTGTTGAAAATAATTACCAGTGCTTTGGACATTGACAATGTACCACCAGTCGTCGTGAGTCAGACCGTCCACTATTAATTTCTCATCATGAGGGTTTATCCAATTGGTGGCAAAAGTAGACGTAAAATTTAAAGTGTCACTGCTTGCAATGTTTACTGGTACCCACCATTTTTGCTTAACTGAGTCATTAGAATCGATTGAGCTATTTTGCGTTAATTTTATAGTGTTACATGAATAATCTCTGACGACATTAATGATTGGATATCCTTCTTGCACTATGTAAGGTTCCATGTACATTCTGAGATTAAAATTATTTCTCCTCAATTGTGATTCATTCATTGTTTCTTGAAGTGAATTCCAAAATTCGTCCGTTGTTATTGACTTGTATTTACTAAAATTTCAAATAATAAATTACACATAATTAACGGAAAATAGAAACAATTGACAATAATAAAGAAACAACAAATAAAAATACAAATGAAATGTATATGAATAGAGTACAAGAAAATTTAGAATCAGAAATGAGTTAGTGTAATTTGTAAGGAGCAAAGAGTAGTAGAGATCTAAATGTTTTGCAATACCCCTACTTCTGACTTATTGCGCGCGCATAATATTTAAGAAGAGAAAAATCATAAGTGCACACTTTTTCCTAAAAATTATTTTAGAAAAACTTACTATACTTCCACAATTTTCTTAATAGCCGCATGAAATATTTGTTCAGTTAATAAACCGCTTATCATTTGCATTACAGCCTCAGCTGTAAAATTAAAATTGAATTAAATAAATTCTTCTGTGTAAGCCATGAACGTCCACGGGATATCCTCAAATATCTGTTGCTGTTAGGGTAAATTATTTAATTTGTTAACGCTTACCTTTAATATTAAAATTATTTAAACTCGTTTTATCTTTCGCTGATGATACTTTGTATAAATTTAAATTAATGTTCAGCGCATCAATAGAAGCTTCTCTTCTAATGTGTTGCACAGATGACGACAAATTCATCTATTTATAAAGAAAAAATATATTTAAAAGCATTATATTTTCTGTTAATTATTTACTGTATGACTATCGGTCAAGAAAATCCAAACCAGTGTGTTTTAAGAAAGTTACATAAAAAATTCTGCACACTCTGATAAGGAACACAAAACTTACTCATGTCTTTATTTCTACTCTAGTACTTTCTTTTTTAAAAGGTTTAAAATAAATAAAATCACAACACTGGTCCGGATCTTCGGAGTAATATCCAACTATAACATGATCGTAATGATTAATTACTTTATTCAGGACAAAGTGACTCATATAGAAAACAAGTCCCTCTGTGATCCAAGTGTCCCCATAACTTGCCGGAGTGATCAAACATCCAAACCACTGACGTGCTAATTCATATATTATATGAACATACGAAATCATTTTATCGTTATCTCCCAAATTATCCAAAATTGGTTTAGTAAGTTCCCTTTAAAAAAGAAATTCCTAAATTTAAATATACTAAAAACAATATTTTTTAAAATTTGATTTCTACATACCTGGTAATAATTAAACCACAAGTTCCTAATGGTTTCTGATTTTTATTAAGTATTGCAAGCATTTGCATTTTTGGTAAATCGTATTGAACTCCAATGAATTTCTCCAATTGGGTTAGCGTATTTACTCCAAACTCGAAACTGTAAAATCCTTTGTTTACATATTCTTTACTACATATTACAACAACTTTTGAATCAACATTGGTGATATCATCATGGACATCGGTGACAACAATTGAAATCATGTTCGTTGACATTGGTGGTGTTGTTTGAAAAACTGACCACATATAACCATCTTCCTTGATTTGATCAACAATCCCTCGCATTAGTGTATTTGACAAAGCTACTTGATTTGGTAATCGTTTTATCCAAAGATAAAATGTAGCTTTTATTTCTGGCTCATCCCAACAAGGAAAAACTTGACGTGCATGAGGTGATTTAAACTGTGTTGATACTAATGTTCTGAAAAATTTTATAAGCATTCTTATATTTACAGTATGGGTCTCAGAAAATTAGAATGTGTTTTTTTGGGTTTACTAAAAACATGTTAAAAACTTTGAATGCGCAGACTATTTTGACCTGGGCATTAGGTTAGCTGGTTACTTATGTAATCAGTGACCACCACTTTTTCTTATGCACAAAAACGGTTCTTAAGATTTTTGCTTTTAGAATAATAACAATGAAATACAGATTGAAAGAAAATATAAATATTTAAGTGTTTAGGAAAAAGAAAACTGCAAATATTTGTATTGAACTTAATTCTAATACACGTTAAATAAAAAAGTATTGGAGACAAATTTATAATAAATTAAATAAATACCTATTCATATTTTTTTGTCTAAAGAATCCAAATTTATTTGAATCTAATCCTTCTCCTATTTCTCCAGTGAATTCCAAATGAAGACAATAATTTCCAGGTTGTATTTCATTTTCGAAATTGAGTATCAAGAATTGTGATTCAACTTCAAAGAAATGATTTTTAGGCATTACAGTTACACCATTTTGTTTGAGTTTCGTGTTTTTGGAATTTATGTTTAAATTTAATGAATGCAATGTCAAGTTTACGGTTGGTTTTAAAATGTTAAGAAAAATGTCTGATTCGCCCTCAAAAGTAAAAACATTAGAATTCGTTGGTGGAAACATCTTAATGTCATAGTGATACGGTAACGCATTGTCGGGTAATTTTTCATCAAATTGATGAGAAAATTTTAAAAAAATCAGAATTGGAAAGAATTTAAAGTAGTTCATTATAAAAGTAATATTTTTCTTGACACTAAAAATTTATAAAACAGTTTAATAATATGACAAATCTTAGTAAAAATAAATAAATAACTCTTACAATTGAACTAGTTAAAGGAAATAATTTTTATAAAATATTATACTTGAATTTAATGTTGACTATTTCAGACAAAATTAATTTAATAAACATTACTGATGTTCCCTTTTTATATATCGAAAAGATTACTAATAGATGCTAATTATTATAAATTTTTATTTAAAAAAATATGAATTTATGAAGCTTTTGTAAATAGTATAAAATCAAATTAATGGTAATTCTCTAAAATTTAAATCTTTCCAAGAATGACGAATTATTAAATTATAATAATGGATAATGATGATAATAAGGAATTTCTTAAAAATCTAATTATAAATAGTGGAAATAAATAATTCAAATATGTTTTAGATTTTGTTGATAATATATCATTTAAATTATCTTTATCAAAAATCGTAGGATATATTAGTGTAGCATTTCAGAAATATCGTTTTTTAGCATGTAACTAGATTTATATTTTTTGCACCCCTAGATATAAGCCTTTAACTTCTGATATCAGTAAAGTTTGTGGCACGTCATGATTTAGCTCTATAACTTTTCCAAAATAACAAAATATGCCCTTTTCTCAAAAAGGTGACGTGATAGAAAGTTTTCGACCCTGGATTCGTGTTCAGTGCGAGAAATCTGTTAAGGAACACTACCTTCCATTTTATTCGCAATAATAAAAACTTGAAATTTGCAGAACAGTATAATTTTCTTAATATTTGATTTTTTTAATAAAATTGAAACACATGTTACTATAAAAAATAATATATTCAAGCTCAGCTATTGAACTCATATTTATTATCATTTCTTTATTTCATATTTATATTATTCAATTTGTTTTATGGCATAAATATATATTGTATCTGTCGATATTTGAAAATAACTAACTTTTAAAATTATAATATTATTTGAGTACAAAAAATAAATGAAAAATAATAAATTTAAATTACTAATTTAATTTTTTATCACGATTTTTAATTCTAAAGTGTGTTTCTTTAAAAAATTGCTGCTTAATGTGTTTAATTTTCGTATGTTTTTTAAATAATATTTCAATTTTTTTGATAAATTCAATTTTATTAAATATAGTACATACGTTAGGATTTATTTCGTTTATTAAAAAAGTAATCAAATATTTCAAGAAAAAGTATTTATTAAAAGATTTTTTTAATACTTAAGAATTGGTTATATTACAATAATATTAGTTAAAATATTTTAAAATTGTATAAAAATGTGCGAAATACAGATTTCTTTAGTTACTAACAACAGAATCTACATTCGTATACCTGTCTGTTGTTCAATAAAACTTTTGTAAGCCCTAACTCTTGCAAAAGCACCAGGATGTTTACCACAATAGAATCCATATGATACAAGTCCAATAACTTCGCCATTGGCAACTAATGGCCCGCCACTGTCACCCTGAAAACCATAAGAAATCGTCTAGATAACAAGTTTCAAACATTTCTTTTCAATTCTTGCAACAGAGAAATAATAGAATTGTGTAATTTAATTTCGTCATTCACTTTACAATTTATTTTCTTCTTTTTCACTATTTTTATTTGATTTTCAGCAAAGTGAAGATGAAAATATCCAACTATACACATCTGATTGAATTTTTAGTCTTAATAAACAACTTACTTGACATGTGCTCTTTCCATTCATTGGTACAGTACACAAATGATACTCTCTAAGTTTTCCAAAGTCGCATCGTGAAAAGTCTGACAGTTTAACGTGAATATGTTGTAAATCTGTTGATCCCATTTGTGAATTATAGTAAGTATCACCCCATCCAGCGACAACAGCTTCAGTACCCATTGGATAATCTCTACTTGCTAGTTTAATAATTTTCCAATCAGAAAATTTTTGATTTGTCAAAGGTGTGCGTAACTATAGAAAACGAGAACAAACATAAATGTATCTATATAAACAACCCTTTTAATCATTAGAAAATAAATGTTTATTTCGTGTTACTCACTGTAAGAATAGCAACATCATAACGAAGGTATCTATCTTCTTTTTGATATTTTGGATGAACAGACACTTCTTCAAGTGAATAACCAACTCCTCCATAAATGAGACTATTAGTTCCAACAAATACTCGTATAATTTTAGGATTTTGATTATCTAAACAGTGAGCCGCAGTAAGAATGTGTTTAGCACTGATAATCGAACCACCACAAAATTGAAAGAAGGATCCATCATAACGTATCAGTCTTAATGAAACCAAAAATGGAAATTCATTGCCTACCACTCTCATGCCTTGGACTATTTTTTGAGGTGGCGATGCATTTGTACCTAGAAAGATTGAAACATATTATCAATAAACTGCTTACTCTTTATTTATTCATATAACATTTTAAAGAGCATAGATAGTCCCATGCAAAAAATGTTTTTGATTTTGTATATGTCCTAAATGGTTACTCAAGATTACACAATAATTTCTACAAAATTTTAGGTTACGCGGGTGTTCAACCCTCAATCCTTTTGGTCTTTATGTTTCACATTTTTCTAGTCCTGAAGCTGCTATCGCACTTTGGAAGATCTTGTGCACGAACTTGTGTATGTTCAGTCCAAGGATTTGGAACAATGATCTTGTGCAAAAACATGCAAAGTTTCGTACCAAGTGAAAATCGAGCGAGGTAACAATTGGACTCTTGTACTTTCGAATGGTCCTGAATAAGTATCTGAATAGTTCCAATTAATATTTCGTAACATAATTTTTGAAAACGAGAGTCTAAGAGTAGTTTCAGATTTGTGGCCTAGGCCTACTGGGGATACCACGTGAAAATGAAACGCGCCGAATATATCCTACCTCTCGGGTGGTGCGAAAATGGGTAACAAAATTTAAAAGTAAATGTTGTGTTAATTATTAGGACAGCTGTGCTGTCGATGAACATGAAATCTTAATGAATATTTAAGTGAGAAATGATTCGGATAGATTGTTAACTTCTTCCACCTTTAATGAATGCTGTGGTGTTACAAATTATTTATCTAAACAATAATAAAATATGAGTTAAAAAGTAATTCTTCAGTGCGATACTGTTTTGTGGAAGGAATATTGAACTGATTGCGGACGCTGCCATGCAACCAAAAATTAATTTCTCGAAAAAATCAAGGAACGCATATCTACAAATTACAGTAATTTTTAAGGACCCCTATAATCTATACAGTGAGAGAAAAATATGTTACGGGGTAGAATAATGATCTTACGGGGACCATCTTTAGTGCTACATATATAGACAGCTATCTTGATTGTATCAGATACAATCAGGTTGTACGGAGTAACATCTTTGATTGTAGTTGGTAGCATAACAATAGGCAACATCTTTAATGATACCGGATAACATCGTCTTTTACCATAAAGTTGTATGGACCGTTAAAAACTTATTGTTTAGTTAAAATAGAAATAGTTACCCAGAATAAAGGCACATAAAGCCAAGAAGATGAAGTCTATTCTTGCAGAAGTCATGATTCAAAAATGCTTGAACTTCAACTGTAACATACTCAATTCAAAATTTTCTCTTATATCCAGATCATCCCTTGTTTTTTCGAACTCATTGACGTCTATTACTCTAATTTTAATTAAAAATTTACATATAACTATTTAACTAATTTAAATTAAAAAGATGTTTTCATTTCCGTATTTATAATATCATACAATAACATAGATTATATTTTAATCAATTCTTTAGTACGCAATTCTATTTTAGACGCATACATTAAAACACTTAGAAATGTTTTATTGTCATTTCCTAGTAAATAGCTGATATATATAAATTTCTGTATATTTCCTTTTTTTATTTTTCCTATATCTTGGACGTACATTTGACTAAACAATATTACATGCTAATGTTCTAATTTAATAGTAAATATCTAATGCATAAGATATTTATAAATTTGTAATGTTTACCTTTCCTAACATTGCATGCGATTACACTTTACATTATTTTTATTTAATTTAGGTATATTATTTATAGATAAAGGACACAAACTTGTACGACATTAAATATTTTAATTAAAAGAACATGCGTCAGTAAATTGAAAATAACAAATAAGTGTTCTATACTATAGAACCATTTATAAATGTCGAATTTAATATGACGGATATAAAATTTGACTGAATTTAAAATATTTATTTCCGTAAATTTTGCGTCTTCTTTATGATCAGCAAAAAATTTGCTTCTTCGTGGAAGAAGCAATATCATTTTATCATTCTTTGGAATTTTTTTTACAAATCGATACAGTATATTTAGTAAATTAAAATAAAGAAGAAATTATTAAAAAAGTAAGTTCTGGGTTGGATGTAGCTCAATATGATTTATTGGTATTTTCTGAAACCTCATTTAAAGAAATTTATATAGAAAATAATATTCCTGACCGTGAGTCAACTACACTACACACACGGTGGGTTTGAATGAACTTCAACCCAAAGATGCTTGCGTATCAAAATTTCTTTCTGATTTCTTTTCTAGGATGTTCCCTGATAATTTTGAGCCCAAAATGAAAAAAATCGCTTGGGCCGTTTTTGAAAAAACTCATTTTTTTGATTTTTTGAAAATACCAATTAACTTTTTTTCTAAGAAAGTAAATAAAAGTAAGGTTATTATAGGGTTTTAATCAATTCAATTAATATAAGTAAACGGTCCCTAGGTGCTGAATATATGCATCAACTAAAACGCTGTAAAAAATCTGAAAAAAACCCGTTAGAAAGTTGGTTTTTTTAAAAATTACTCCCTTCCATTGCATTTTAACCCGTTAAAGATCCTCACAAAAATTAAAGCTTATAAAAATATCTGTAAATTGCAAAAATTCAATGATTTATCTTTAAAACTGTCGACGTTATGACCATTAAAGTATAAAAAATTTATCAACAATAAATTATTTTCTTTTTATTTCTATAACGTTACATTTTTAATATCTTTGGTATAACGATGTTGTATTAATTTAATCACTGGGACTGAAAATTCAAGAAACATGAATATCGATATTACTTTAAAATGATAATCTCATTACAAGCGTCATATATGTCATTTGTGATTTTCATAATAATGTAAAAAAATTAATGATGTCGGAAACTCATGCAAAAATCCATAATGAAAATTTTTTTACCATAATTTCCAGTTTACTTTGTCTGATCACCGGAAAAATTCTTTTTGTTTTACCAAAGCACAACAAGCAAATTTGTTGCTTATTTACATTACACTTAAAAAAAAATATTCTTAATTTAAGAATATATATTATACTAAAAAAGGTGCCCAGGATATTACCCACTTAAATTAAGTGGGAAATATTCTTACTATAAGAATATATTCTCATTGTAAGAATATTTCCACTTAATTTAAGTGGGAAAAATCCTGGGCACCTTTTTAGGGTTTCGTGGCAAAAACCCTTATAGCGAGACGTCGGTGTCCGTCCGTAGTTCTTACGTCTTAAGTAAGTCTCTTATAGTGAGACTTTAATATAAGTAGTTCTTTAAGTCCTAAGTTTTAAGTCTTATGTATTAAGTCTTATGTCTTAAGTCTTAAAACAACATAACAACCGTTGCCATGGCAACGTTAATATGGCAACGTTAATATGGCAACGTTGCTATGTTAATGGTTGACATAACAACCGTTGCTATGTTAATGGTTGCCATAACAACCGTTACTATGGTAATAAAAAAATTTTTCAATCTTAAGTACAAAAAAATTTTTTAAATAAATTATTATTTATTTATTTTTTTGTCACTTTAGGCCATGAAACCCTATGATGTAGGCGCATTGCGCCTGCTTCTCTGACTAATTTTTTATAGTATATATTCCTAAATTAAGTTTATTTTTTTCAGTGTATGCGTTTTTGTGTGTTTTCGACATTATTAACTTTTTTTACATTATAGTTATGAAAGTCAGAAATGACGCTTGTAATAAGATTCTCATTTCAAAATAATATCGATATTCTTTTTTTTAATTTTAAGTACCAATGATTAATTAATATAACATCGTAATACCAAATATATTAAAAATGTAATGTTATAGGAATAAAAAGAAAAAGGGTGTTAATTTTCAGACGGTTATAACTATGGTTCTAATTAAGCTAGAAACATCTACTTTTTTTGGATGTTCTCAAAATTATGTACACTTTAATTTACCCATAAGTAGTATATAAAGTATATAAAGTAGTATATGTATATAGTATATTTTTAGATTTACTGGAAGCAAGTTATTTCACAAAAACTGAAACTTTAATTTTTTTTTGGGTTTTCAGCTGTTTTTAGATTTTTTACAGGGTTTTAGTTGATGCATATATTCAGCACCTAGGGACCGCTTACGTATGTTAATTGAATTGATTAAAAACCTATAATAATCTTACTATTATTTACTTTCTTAGAGAAAAAGTTAATTGATATTTTCAAAAAACGAAAAATTGAGTTTTTTCAAAAACGGCCCAAGCGATTTTTTTCTTTTTGGGCTCAAAATTATCAGGGGCCATGCTAGAAAAGAAATCATAAAGAAATTTTGATACGCAAGCATCTTTGGGTTAAACTCAATTCAAACCCACCGTGTGTGGTTACTTTAATTGTTTAACAGGAAATATTATGTTGTTTTATAAATCAAAATAAAAGTACCCTCAATCTCATGCCATGAACTTCAAAATAAAAAATCTTAAAGTGGAAAGTTTCTTCAAAGATTTGAGAACAAACCTAAAAAATTAGATCTGGACATTTACCTGAATTTGGAAACATTTTTTTCCAATAGTCACCTGAAAATTATGAATATAAGAATTATAAAATTTGATAGTGCCAAAGCTGTAATCCAGGCAATAAGGCTGGAATTGATTAGAATTAAAAAAATGAATTCCATTTAATACCTGATTTTTCCAATACTAAGGAATAGATAACAGCCAAGTTAAATACCTTTTTATTCCGTTTAAGCAAAACGTAAAACGGAATTAAAACTTTTATGTATTGAATATGAATAATATTTATAATTCTTTTTCAATAAATATTTAAAAAATAATAATAAAAAGTATTTTAAATTGAAATTAATAAATCATTTACTGTAATAAAGAAAAATATAATAGGTTAAATAAGAGATTTATAAATGAAGGACACCTAACCCAAAATTTGAAAGAGAATTACTGCAATTCAGAAAATTCAAATTACGTGAGAGATGCGTGTCATTCTAACCTACAAAGGTTCGAATGACATGCATCTCAAAGACTCAAAGGACTTGAACTGATTATTAATCACTTTGATTAACAACAACATAATAATTGTAATCTTCTTATTTATTAAAATATAACAAAGTTTTAATTTGCACCATATTATATATGCACGTAAAGCCGGTTAAAAAAACAAGCACATTACAATTTGTTACAAATCCTACAAATCTGACTGAAATCACCTTGAACAAAACCATTTATTATCTCTTTTCTCTTTTCATCGTTTTTTCCAGTAACCATTTTCATTGGTTAATTTTTTGTTTGCCTAGAAAGTGTTTGTTATTATTATATTTGTTATTAACCTATTCGTATAATTAATTTTTTATTTATTTTATTTTTTGTCTTATTTATTTTAAAATTAAAAAAAATTAATTTAATTAAATTAAATAAAAAATTACTTAAATTTTTAATTCTATTCTATTCTTTTTAACAGAAAACAAATTTACGACTGCTAATAGCTTTTAAATTTTAGAATTAAGTGGAATTCACTTTGTTGGCGATTTATCCTACTCCGTTGAACTAGAAAAAGTGGAAAAATCAGGTATTAAAAAGAATTAAAATTTTTCACCTCCATGTACGAACGTGAGATAACTTTAAATCCATCCAATTCCAGCCTTCTTGCCGGGATTCCACAGGAAGTAAGAGTTACTTACGACGTTGAAGTTTCGCCAGAATTTTTGTACATGGTCTTAGTAACTATATTGGTATGATTGTTGTTCTACGATTTTTTGTATTTGTAATGAAATTCGAGAAGAGTACATATGGCAAACGTTGAATATCAGTCAAATTATAATAGGAATGCCTACTGCAAGAGAACCTAGGAAATGGTTGGAGAGAATTGTTTTTGGCTCAATATTGATTACATGCATTTTCTACACAGGTTATTTTTATTCCGTAATACTCGACATCAGTTTTCGTTCGGCTGCTGAAATTTCAAATCTCAAAGGATCTTGTTGATTCGCAATTGGAGCCTAGAATGACGTCCACTCACAAAACATCATTGTCGAACAGTCCAATATCTAACGTAAGAAAATTAGTGAAAAAAACCAAAATTTTTCGAAGTAGAAAGATGGAATATTGTTTAAAATACATGATTGATTATCGAAACATAACCTGCATTCTTAAAAATGCTGAATATTTTGTAAATTTATATGAATCTAAAAACGGCGAAACAAATGTTACAATATTAAAAGAAACTGTTGGATATGCTGCTACTACATTTAGGTCAAAGGCTCACTCACCCTATATTGATCGTTTTAATGAAATAATTCTAAAAGCTTCAGAGTTCGGATTCCTTAAAGATTATTATCGATCTGACGAGCGTTTAAGGAGTAATATTTCGTAACTAGAAATTATTGGAAAGAAAGAATTACTACTTGTTCTATTTTATGTATCAGTAATTGGATATTCTCTTGCCATCATATCATTGTTTTTCTTCTTGAAGTAATTTCATCTAATTTTAGAAGCAAAAATTTGCAGGAATCTAATTTTAAATTTGTTAATTAGAGGGAAGTAATGTAATAGTAAATTCTTATAATGCTAAAAGAACAACACTCAGTGGGTAAATAAAAGAATGTTGAAAATTGCGATTTTAGTGTTTGCGTTTGTTTACATTTCAGCTTATTTTTTTAATCCAGGAACTCTTTAATAAATAAATTATATAATTCCTAATAATAAACAAAATGATATACTCGTTCTACATTTCGATTCAAAAACTAATAAACCTGATTTTAAAAAAAGCAAAAGCTGCGCTCATAGAAGATGTTGACAGGAAATAATTTATAGATCGCTAACAGGAGACAGCGTGTATCAGCCACGTGACCGTGAAAGATTCTCAATTCCTGATTCTTTGGCACAGGCGCCCTTCGTATTCACGTGACGTCACAAAGCAGAGCGGAAAATATCCCCTCAACTCGTTGCTTTGTATTATACAATGGAGGTTAGTAGAACACAAGGCGCCACTATGTTATAACCTTCTCCACGTGCTGAAAGGAGTAAAGGATCGGTTCGGTTGTAGAACTCTCGCCTAAAAGTGCCACAATTCTTTCCCGCGAAAACTATAAAGAGTAGAGTGGGGGTAAAACACTTTCCCCCTCTCTCTCTCTCTTCCTCTCTAGTCTTTGAAATCACTCACGTGTTAATATTTATATATTATGGCTCTTATCAGATGTTGCTTTGAAACTGATGCACAAGAAGTTTTTGAATCTGTAGCAAAAAAGTGTACTGACCCTGGATGTAAGTACAATAAGAAAATAAACTTCGAGTTTTTAAATTGGAAAAAAATTGTGTTTATAATATAATTGCAACACCAATATGAAATGAATACTCGACATTATAATAAAAATTAATTTCATTCAAATAAACGATTACATCTTTTTCTTGAAAATAATTATTTATTTCTTAATAATAATAATTATTTATTTTATTTATTTGTAAGAAATAATTTTTATGAAATTAATTAAACGGTATTTGCATCAAATACTAAAATTATTGGTTCAAATACAATTTATTTGATTTGAAATAAAAATTATTTGATTCAAGTAAATGTTCATTTAATAAATCGATAATTGATTATTAGAATCAAATAATAAATCTTTTTTCTGTGAAATACAATTATAAAAATATAACATATTTGTAAGAATAACTATACTTTTTAAAATGCATTTAATTTCCATTCACTATTCTCTAATTCTGAGATTATATTTTTGAATAATAAAGTGATAAAAAAATATTTATTAGCAAACTATTTTTTTCATAGGTATGATTGATTTTTACTTAAATCTATTAGAGGAAGTTTTTTTTTGAATTCTATTTCATGTTTGTTCAGTAATGAATAAAATTTATGATTTGGTATAAGTAGCATATGTAGTTTTATCTAAATTACTGTTTAATATTCCTCGTTATGTTAGTAAGAATATATTTGTTGAAGGCCTACAAAAATGTGAATACATATTCCAGATAAAGTTTTTAAATAATGGAAATGTATCGGGTAGTCGAACATATTGATTTTCGAAGACATTGATATTTCATGTTGCATTGTACCATACAAAATCTAGGTTATATGAACTGAAATGAATATTATATTGTTACTTTTCTATTGTGATATTAAGATAAACACAAATTTATAATATAATATATTACATTTTTAATGTTTTTATTAAAGATAAAATTATTCCAATTTTTTAAATAAAATTAGAATAAACCCTTTTGAAAAGTTTGCAAATTTATATCGGTTAATATATAAATTTTAATTTCTCTTTATACTGATATTATTTTAATAGTAATAAAAATAATAATAACGATCATAATAATATTTAAAAATTATTTTATTCATATTCTATTATTATCTAAAGTTTAAACTAAAATTCATTTTTAAATCAATTTTTATTGAAAAATTCTACGAGAATTCAATTATTAAAAAAAAAAGTAAATTATTTATTAAATAATTGAATGTTTCTTAAAATTTATTTAAAATTGACAAATTTTTAAATAATAGAATTCTTTTGACGAATTTTAATAAAAAATTTTTAAAAATAGCTACTTTTTTCAAGGAATACGATTAAAATTGTATTAAAAATAATATAGAAATTCTGACATGAGTTTTATTATTTCTAAAAATATAATTGAATTATTGAGAAGAAACTTATAAAAAATTTGTAAATATTTGAATTCCTGTGAAATTTTTATTATTTATGAAAATAATTAAATGTTTGCGTAGAATTTTATAAAAATTGTTTTTAAATAAATTGAATTCTTTTGGGTAATTTTATTAAAATTTTTAAAAATAATTGAATTTTGAAGAAGAATTTTTTTATTTATAACAGATAATAATGGGATTTTGTCGAAATTTTTTTGTAAACTTTGAACATACATAATTAAATTTTGTGATAAGAATTTTATTACTTTTGAAAATAATTGAATTTCTGCAATCATTTGTAACTTCTTCAAAATTCAATTTTTTTAGTGTTTTTAACTAAAATTCTTCTATAAATCCATTATTTTTAATAAGGGAGGGTTCACAAATGATGTCACGTAATTTTTCGGGATTTTAGACCCCCCCTCCCCCTGTCACGCAATTTCATATGTAAAAATACATTGTGTCACGTATAGTAGAGACCCCCCCCCCCCTAATTAATTAAATATACATATTGACAAGTTTAATTAATTTTAGAAGATTTTGAATTATTAAAATTTTTCAAAGATTTAAGTCCATTCAAATTTCTAATTAAATTCATTCAACATTGAAATTTTATAAAATTTCAAATTCAAATCGTTTGAAGTTCATTTATTTATGAAAATAATGTAAACGCAACTCTTTTAAAATTGAATATACGAAGTGACAAAATTTAAATTATTAGTACCTTTAAAATTCCACTCAGATGGCAGTAGCGGATAGACAGACATCAGCGCCTCTAACAAATAAAAATTGAAGCTCCTGCTTACATTTGCTGCATCGGTAAATGAAAAAAGCTTAAAATTCTATTAATTAAATAAAGCGACGAATACCATTTTTAATTACCTTTTATTTAAATTTTACTATACGATATTAAATACAATATGAAAAATTTAATTAAGATTATTTGAAAAATCAATATAAATCTTTATTTTTCATTTATAAATGTTTTTGTAACTCCCGCTCTTTGAATGACACTTGTGACGTGTGTTGCCTCTGGAATTGATCCAGGTTGTGCACACGGGGAATGCGAGAGAGTGAAAAATAAAGTTTTTCTCCCAAAAAAGAGAGATTATCATTAAATCATGTTGGGTAAAAATACGATTTATTTTTTCCCCAAATTAATGAGTTTTTTGTATTTTTATTAAATTTTTTTGTGCTTCAGGTTGCTGCTGGTGTTGTTCAGCACTTCGTCCAAGATACAAACGTCTCGTTGATAACATTTTTCCTGTCAATCCTCAGGTAGGTTTTTGTATTTTCTTTAGAATTGAATTTTTATTTTGTACATAGTTTTAAGTTATTTTTTTGTAAATAGTAACTATCTATGAAATTATCGTCTTTAAATTACTTTTATTCGTTGACTCTTCTATTTTGAAGTTTTACCTTTTTTTAAATTTATACCATTTATACTAATTTTAAAATTCTTTTTTTAATTCTTTTTATATTTTTCAACTAGTCTCTACTTATTAGCTTCATTGTTATTCTTGATTTTGTTATTTTCGTATTTCTCAGCTCTTAATTATTTATACTTTTTGCGTTAATTTTTAATTTCTTTTTAAATTTTAATTAATTTTTCTCTGCATTTAATAATTTTAGTCTAGTGTTAATTTTTTTTGTACTCTCTACAGAAATATAAGATTTCGTGACTTTCAAAAAAATGTCCAACTTCTATTTTTTAAATTTTTTATTCAAGTTGAGATTATTTTTTGAGGTGAAAAATTTTTTCTTTCCGTACAATTTTTTTTTGTTCATTTTAGCTGCGATGACGTAATTCGTGACCTTAATTTAATTTTCCAATATTTGTAACATCAAATTTCAAAGAGATGTTCACTTATGTTGTATCATCTAATGAAGATTGAAGATCATCAATTTTTTTTAAATGATAGAGTCATGAAAAAAGAAGTTAAGTTAGATTTTAACATTTCTTGTAAAGCAATTATAACAAATTACATGTAATTAAACATGTTTGTTTATTTTTTTATGTTGAAATTTCAAAAGGCAGAAATTGAATTTTTTTTAACCATTAGTTGGAGAATTTTTCTTCATACCTGAAAATTACAAAGAAATTATCGGGTTTTTCCAGTAAAATTTATGATTTTCGGAGAAAAATTCTATATTTACTATCCTTTATTTTTGAATAAAATATAAAAAAATTAAATTAAAACTATGAAAATTTCGAAGAAAAATTTTATCTTTACTACTTTATTTTTGAATATAATAAATAAAATTAAAAAAAAATTAAAATTCTATTAAAAATATGACTTTATTTTTATTGAATGAGTATAACAGTGAAATTCGAGGTTCCAATAAAAAAATTATTATTTTAGGATGGATTGGTCAAGAATAATATGGAGAAGCTTACATTCTATTCACTGAGCAGTCCGGAAAAATTGGATCGAATTGGCGAATATTTATTTCAACGTGCTTCGAGAGATATTTACAGGTAACAAAAAATTAAATAAATGAAACAAGGAACGACAGGGTTGCCACGGGTCGGGGAATTCAGTAAAAAGTCAGGAATTTTTATTAAAAGTAATGGAAAATTAATTATTAGAATTCACAAGAAAATTCTGAATTTTTTTGTGTATTTTTTGTGTTTGACTCATAAACTATAAAATTACCACGAATTCTAATACAAAACCTTCAATTTTTTTCTATTTCTGGACAATAATTTCTATTTAAATAACTCAATTATTTTTTTCATAAATAATAAAAATTTCACAAGAATTCAATTTTTTTATTTGAAATACAAATATCATAAAATATTTCGAAAAAAATCAATTATTTAAAAAGATTTTTATAACATTCTTCGCAAGAATTAAATTATTTTTTTAAAAAATTCATAAGGTTCTCCGGAAGGATTCAATTATTAATTTATGAAAAATAAAATTATTCTCAAGAAATTCAATTATTTTTAAAAGTTTTAATAAAATTCGTTGCAAGATTCAATTATATTATTATAAAAGTAATAATACTCATCGTAGTATTTCATTTATTTTTAATACCTAAACTTTTATTAAAATTCTTCGCAAGAATTCAAATAATTAAAGAAAAAATTTAGTAAAGTTTTTCACAAAAATTCAATTATTTTCATAAATAACAAAACTCATCGCAGAATTTCAATTATTTTTAATACATTTTTAAACGAATTTCTCCAAAAATGTAATTATTCTTAAAAAATTTATTAAAAATCGTCAAATTCTTGGCAAAATTTCAATTGTTTTCAGAAGTTTTTCCCCATTTCAATGATTTTTAATATCTACTATTTTAATAAACTTTTTCAAAAGAATTCAAAAATAGCAATTTCTATTATTCGAACTTTTGATTATCTGAATCAGATCCTGATGCCTGAATTAGTTCGGATAATTCAGTTTCCACTGAATTTAAAAAATTATGAAATTTTAATAGTATAGTCATTAATGTCTTAAAAATAAATCCGGGAATAATTTAGTTTTAGGTCCGGGAAATCCGGGATTTTGCCGGAAATTTGAAAATCATAATTCACTAGACACCCTGAAAATCCATTGCAAAATTTGGATTATTTTCAAAAGTGATAAAATTCTTCGCAAAAATTCAATTATGTTCAAAAATTTGTTTAAATTCTCGTCAAAACTTCAATTATCTTTAGGAATATTAAAATTCTTCTCCGAAATTCAATTATTCTCAAAAAATCTTTAAAACATTGTCAACATTTCAATTATTTTCATAATTAACAATATTTATCACACGAATTCAATTATTTTCTAAAGTAATAAAATTCAATTATTTTCAAAAATTTTAATAAAATCCCTTGCAAAATTTGAATTATTTTCAAAAGTAATAAAATTCTTCGCAAAAATTCAATTATGTTCAAAAAATTTTTTAAACTCTCGTCAAAAATTTCAATTATCTTTAGGAATATTAAAATTTTTCTCCGAAATTCAATTATTTTCAAAAAATCTTTAAAACATTGTCAACATTTCAATTATCTTTATAAATAAATAGCAAAATTCTTCGACAAAATTCAGTGATTTTTTAAAAAATGTTATTAAAATTCATTAAACTATTTCAATTATTTTCATAATTAACAATATTTATCACACGAATTCAATTATTTTCTATAGTAATAAAATTTAATTATTTTCAAAAATTTTAATAAAATCCATTGCAAAATTTGAATTATTTTCAAAAGTAATGATATTCTTCGCAAAAATTAAATATTGTTCAATATCTACTACTATTGTCATAAAATTTACCAAAAGAATTTAATTATTTAAAAAAAAAATTTAATAAAATTCTACAACAACTTTTAATTATTTTCAAAAAATAATAAAAATTTCACAAGAATTTTATTAATAACAAATTTTTTTTTATAAATTTCTTCGCAATCATTCAACTATTTTCATAATTAATAACATTTTTACCGGGATTCAATTATTTTCGTAAATAATAAAATTCTTTTTAGGAATTCAATTATTTTCAATAGAATTTTAATCGAATTCCTCAAAAAAATTCTTAAAAATTTTATTAAAATTCGTCCAAAAAATTTAATTATTTAAAAATTTGTTGATAAAATTTTTAATTGGAATTGAATTCCAAGAAACATTCAATTGTTCAATAAATTATTTATTTTTGTATTTAAATAATTGAATTCTGGTAGAATTTTCTCATAAACATTTATTTAAAAATAGATTTCAGTTAAAATCTTGGATTATAATAATTGAATTCTTTCGAAGAATTTCATTAAAATTTTAAAAATAATCGAATTTTATTCAGACATTTTTTTAAAATTGTCTTAAAAATAATTGAATTTCTACCAAAAACAGTTTTATCAAAATTTTTTAAAATATTTGAATTTCTGCTAAAATTCTGATATTTTTGAAAATAATTGAATTCTTGCGAAGAATTTTATTAAGACTTTTGGAAATAATTGAATCACTGCAAAGATTTTTATTATTTTACGAAAATATTTAAATTCTTGCGAAAAATTTTATTAATATTTCTGAAAGTAATTGAAGATCTGCTAAGAATTTTGTTATTTTTAATTTATGCCAAGAATTTTATTAAAATTTTTAAAAATAATTGAATTCCTGTTAATTTTTTACAAGAATTTAATTATTTTTGAAAATTTTAATAAAATTCTTCGCAAGAATTCAATTATTTTCATAAATAATAAAATTCAATGCAGAATTTCAATTACTTTATTTATTTTTAATATAATTTTAATCGAATTTTGTCGAAAAATGTAATTATTCTTAAAAATTTCATTAAAATTCGTTGATAGAGTTCAATTATTTGAAAATTTGTTGATAACGATTTTTTATGGGAATTGAATTTTAAGAAACGTTCAATTCTTCAATAAATTATTTATTTGCATTTTTATTTGTATTTAAATAATTGAATTCTAGTAGAATTTTCTAATAAAAATTGATTTTCATTTCATAAAAATGAATTTCAGTTAAAATTTTAGATAATAATTGAATATTAAATGCAATAGAGCGTGAATTTTAAAAAATAATTGAATTTTGTAATTAATTTTTTTGAAAAAGTTTAATTGAGTTTTTTAATATTATTTTTAGTTTCTATTTTCTAGTATTTATTTAATTGAAGAATTTACGAATAATTGAAATTTCGTAAAATTGAATATTGTAAAGAAATGAATTTGAAAATTGTCGAAGAACTTTTTCGAAAATTATTAAAAATAATCGTTATAGGGTAACTGTACCAATTGTCGAGGGTTTTAGGCAACATGTGACTTTGACATTTTTTTCTCGGAAGTAAATGCACTTTAAAATTTGATTTTTGTATATTTGGACGAAGGATCTAATAATGTTTAATATTCATATTTATTTTTTTAATATAAACTAAATTGTTAAGCAAAAAATATATTTAAAAGTCAATCGAGCAAAAGCACCATTTGTCGATGGTCTTGTGCTAATTTCTCGAGGGTCTGTTCCAATTGTCGAGGGTATGACATTTTTAAACATATAACCCAATATAACCTAACAATTAACCTGTACAGATATTAGAAAATCGAGTAGATATTTATTTTTTCGATAAAAATATTATAGAACATTACCAGAAAACAAATATATTTATTTAACTATAATTGAATAATTTATAATATCGATATAAAACATTTTTATAGTAGATGATACAGGACAGAAAATTATTTAACTGTTTTTAAACTTTTATAAATATAAGTTAATTAAATTTAATCAATTTTGTTAATCAGACATTAATTGAAAAAATAAATTAATTTAAGTCACATTAAATTTGTAAACGAATAAAATATACTTTTATTACGAACTGTAAATATAATGGTTAATTATAATTAAACTATAGTACAAAATTTTTTAGTTTTAAATAATGCATTTTTTTATTAATTTTTTTTCGGTCTTCCTCGTTTTTTTGGTTGATTATTTTCTGTTGGTTGTAAATTTTTGGAGCATTTTTTTTCTTTTTCTCTGTACCTATAAATGTTTGGCATTTATGTTTGACGTTTAGTAAATAAACACTTAACCATCGATAAATGGTGTATCAGCGAAAAAAGTGACTACACCAATTTTCGAGTCATTACCTCGAAAAATGGAACTGTCAAAAAAAGGAACCAAATACCGATGATTTGCTTTTAAAAAATATTAAATATTTTTTTTAACAAAAAAACATGCATACAAAATTAATTTAGTTCGTGTACAAAATTATAATAATAATTTTGTACACAAAAAGTCATTATAAATACGTTTAATTTGCATTTCTAAAAATCTGTTTTAATCAACCTGAAGTATTAAGAAAATGGAGATTCGTGTAAATTTCACAGCAGTGAATTATAATATTAATTAAATAATTATTTTAGTAGAATCGCTACGAAATTTGTATATATAAATATACAGTTGAAAATACAAAGATTATTTAGAAATTTTTTTTGTTCTTAAATATTATATATTATACTATTTATCTAAAAAAGAAAATTATTATCCTCGACAATTGGAGCACCCTCGGCAATTGGTGCAGTTACCCTACCTAAAGAAGAATTTTAGATAAAAATTCTTAAAATAATAATTGAATTGATAATGATTTTAATTATTATAAATTATTTTTATTAATAATTATTATTAATTATTATAAAACATGAAGAAATCGATGACTTCGAGTCGAAGACTCGGAGTTATCGATTTCTTCATGTTTTATAGTTATGAAAAATTAAATTTCTAGTTTTAAGTAAAATGTTCTCTTATTTGATTCTTCCTGATTCTATTTTTGTCAGTTGGTCCGTAAATGGTCCGTAATTTTTAATTTTTGGTCCGTAAAGTCCGTATTTTTAAATACTTTCACTGCTTCGAGCCCTGAATTTGAAATTTTTGAAAATCTTATTCTTAGGAAAAAAAATAATAATTAACTATTTATTTAAAAATGAAGTTATTGATTGTTTCGAATAATTTTACAATTAAAGAAATTCGTAAATAAATGTTACAGCACATTTTTTTCAGTATCTAATCATTTTTAGAGTGAATCGCAGAATATATTCTTTAGGGTCAGGGAAAAAGTAAACATTTTTTCTGGAAATTAGGAAAAAACAAAATGAAATTTTTGTGGCAACCCTGAACGAGGATAAAAATAATATCCAACCCTATTTTGAACAAGGGTAATAAGTAACAAACACTGTGCCTAATTGAAGTAAACGACGTTTTTCCAGACGACGCAATGGATTCGTTATTATTGCAATGGAGGCGATGGATCAACTATTAGTAGCATGTCACGCACAAACATTAAATTTATTTGTCGAGAGTTTTTTGAAAATGGTTCAAAAACTCCTCGAATCAACGGATCCACAATTACAAATTTTAGCCACACAATCAGTGAGTTATTTAATTTCCAAGCCAATATGCATTTTATTGCATTTGTCTTCTCCTTTTAAATAGATCATCCTCTTAATATTTTTCAAATTTCATTAATAAAAAAGAAAAAAAAATTGATTCATTGCTTTATTGTATGATTTCGCTATTTTATATATGTTTCTTAATCGTAACTTACTTTACTAACGCCTCTTATTAAGTTGAACAAATTTCTTTCAATTTCTAGTTTGTTAAATTTGCCAACATCGAAGACGACACGCCGTCTTATCACACACGTTACGATTTCTTTGTATCAAAATTCTCTGCGATGTGCCACTCCAATCACGATGATCCCGCCATTCGCAAACAGATACGACTCGCAGGAATACAGGGCTTGCAGGGTGTTGTGAGAAAAACATTGTCCGATGATCTTGTGGAGAATATTTGGGAACCAGTTCACATGGATAAAATTGTTCCATCTCTTCTTTATAACATGCAAAACTCGAGGCAAGTTACAAAATAATGATGAAAACAAAAAAAGAATTTGATTTTACAGGCTTCGCACTCATCTACTAAAACCTACTATTTACTACTTTTTTTACGTTATGCTACTATTTGAGTATTTTTTTAAATTTCAGCCACTAAACGCTACTATTTCTGTTTTTTTTTAGAATTTTCACTACTTTAAATTCGCTGATACTAGAAATCAAAAAACTATTCTCAAAAATTATAATCAAATTCTTTAAATCGATTCAATTATTTTTAAAAAATATTCGAAATTGAATTACTTTCAAAATCGAGTATTTTCATAAAATTTAGTAAAAAAATTCAATTAATTAAAAAAAATTGATAAAATTCAACCAACATTCAATTATTTACATAAATAATCAAATTTCCACAGGAATTCAATTAATTTAGAATAACAATTTGAAAAAATCAATTATTTAACAAAATTTTTATACAATTCTTCAAAATTATTTAATTACTTTCACTAATAATAACATTTTCATTAAAATTCAATTTTTAAAAAAAATTTTTGATAAAATTCTAAGCTTTTTTTTAATTATTTTCATATATAATAAAACTCATCGAAGAATTTCAGTTATTTTTAATACTATTTTTAATTAATTAATCGAAAAATTCAATTATTTTCACAAAAAAAGTTTTCCACAAGAATTCAATTATTAAAAATAAAATGTTCATAATATTTCAGGGTGGCCACATGTCAGTAAAGTCAGTAAAGTCAAGGAAAAAACATTTTGTCAGTAAAGTCAGGGAAATGTCAGGAAAAAAATTTTTTGTCAGTAAAGTCAGGGAAATGTCAGGAAAAATTTTTTTGTCAGGGCAATTAAAGAAGAAGGGAAATGTCAGGAAAAAAAATTTTTTGTCAGTAAAGTCAGGGAAATGTCAGGAAATATTTTTTTTGTCAGGGCAATTAAAGAAATTAAGACGGTCATGCAATACATTTTTTGCTCTAAACAAAAAAATTTTTGTCAGGGAAATTCGTTGTTATGTCAGTAAAATGTCAGGGAAATTGATAAACTCAATCTTGCGGCCACCCAGTATTTATTATATTTCGAAAAAATTAATTATTTAAGACAATGTTTATAAAATGAAATTGTTTGCAACTATTCAATTATTTTCATAAATAATAAAATTTATCGTGGATGTAAATTATTTTTAATACAATTTTACAAGGATTGCTCAAAAAATGTAATTATTTTTAAAAATTTAATTTCAATTCCTCTAAAAAATCAATTATTTAAAAAAATTTTTTTTTTAAATTCTTTGGAAGAATTAAATTATTATTTACATATAAGTAAATATTTCTTCGAAAGAATTCAATTATGTCGATAAATAACAAAATTATTTCCGAAAATTCAATTATTTTGAGTCATTTTAATAAAATTCTTTTGCAAAATTCAATTATTTTCATAAATAATAAATAACAATATTCATCACAAGAATTCAATTATTTTTAAAAGTAATAAATTTCTTCTTGGAAATTCAATTATTTTAAGAAATTCGAATAGGTTCGCAAGAATTCAATTATTTTCACAAATTTTATAACATTTTTCATTGAAATTAAAATTTTCGATAAAATTGTAAGCAGGAATTCAATTATTTTCATAAATAATAAAATTCATCGCATGATTTCAATTATTTTTAATAAAAATAAATGTAGCTCAGTTGGTTAGAGCAGTCTACCGGCAATAGAAAGGTCGTGGGTTCGTATCCCACCATGCCCCCGATTTTTTCCTAATTCTTTGATATTTCAGAAATTATTAATTAATTTCGAAAAATATTTTTCAAGAAGGCAGGTTTCTGTATTTAGGACAGCTGCGCTGTCGATACATGAAATTAAGTGCTGTGTGAGAAGTTGATTCGGAAAGATTGTTAAATTCACCACCTTTAATTATTTTTAATAAAATTTTGCAAGAATTGTTTAAAAAATGGAATTATTCTTAAAAATTTAATTCCAATTCCTCGAAAAAATCAATTATTTAAAAAAATGTTTTTTTTAATTCTTTCGAAGAATTCAATTATTAATTTACAAAAATATTTTAGCATTTTTCACAGATATTGAATTATTTTCAGAAATTTTAATAAAATTGTTAAAAAGAAATCAATTATTTTAATTACAATTTTAATAATTTTTTTTTTAAATTACTCAATTATATTATTTTTGATTTTAATAAAAATGTTTCCAAGAATTCAATTCTTTTTAAACAATTTAATAAAATTTTTCTGAATAATTCAATTATTTTCATAAATAATAAAATTCTTCTCAAGAATTCAATTATTTTGTAAAATTTTAATAAAATCATTTGCAACTATTCAATTATTTTCATAATTAATAAAACTCATTGCAGAATTTCAATTATTTTTAATACAATTTTACAGGAATTGCTCAAAAAATGTAATTATTCTTAAAAATTTAATTTCAATTCCTCGAAAAAATCAGTTATTTGAAAAGATATTTTTTTACATTCTTTAGAAGAATTTAATTATTTACAAAAATAATTATATTATTACAAAAATAATTAATATTTTAATAAAATTCTTTGAACAATTCAATTATTTTCATAAATAACAATATTCATCACAAGTATTCAATTATTTTTAAAAGTAATAAATTTCTTTTTGGAATTTCAATTATTTTAAAAAATTCTTATAAAATCGTTCGCAAGAATTCCATTATCTTCATAAATAATAAAATGCTTTTTAGGAATTCAATTATTTTCATAAAAAAAAAATTAAAATGCCACACAAACATTCAATTATTTTCAAAAATTTTAATAGAATTCTTTGTAAAATTTAATTATTTTTAAAAACTTTTCGCAATTCAATAATTTTTAATATCTACTATTTTCATAAAATTTCTAAACAGAATTCAATTATTTTAAAAAAATTTTGTAAACATCTTCGTTAGAATTCAATTCTTTTCATGAATAATAAAAATTTCTCAAGAATTCAATCATTCACATTAGAATTTGCATAAAATTTGTCGAAAGAAATCAATTATTTAAAAAATTTTATAAAAGTTTTGGCAAGCATTAAATTATTTTTGTAAATATTTAAATTCTTTCACGAATAATAGACTTCGTTGCAGGAATTTAATTTTAAATAAAAATATTAAATAAATTAATATTTTTGATGAAAATTAGGAAAAAGTCAGGAAAAGAAAATTTAGAATGGAATTTTTGTCAGTTTTATGAAGTTTCTAAAACGAGTTTTTTTTTTTGTCGTCAAGTTTAATTTTTGGATACCTATTTTTTTTAGTTTGAAAGCTATACTACTTTTTGCTCCTTTTCAAAATTAATTATCGAATGCGAAGTCTGGATTTACTTTAGGAAATTAAGTTAATTAATTATTTTATTTCAACTAAAGTGGTCGCCGATTAATTTTAAAAAATTGTGATTTTATTTTTTCAAAAAAAAAAACTATTACTTTTCTACATTTATCGATTTTTTGTACAGGTATTTCGAAAAGCCGGATGGAACTCCAGAGAGTCCAACGGAGGAAAGATCGGATCCACCTCAATTTGCAGAGACTTGCATGAGAGAACTGGTCGGTCGCGCTTCCTTCGGTCATATTCGATGTGTCATAAAACCCATTCTAAGGTATTTTTTTCCGATATTCAAAAAATATTACAATTCTTTTTATTAGATACTAAACCTAATGTTTGATTCTTTCAGACATTTGGATCATCATCAGTTGTGGGTTCCCAACTTCTTTGCGATTCATACTTTCCGAATTATTATGTTCTCCATTCAGGTATATTCTTCCTCTACATCTTCTATTTTTTATTTCTAATTTTATAAATGATTAGAATCTAATTTTAAAATTGATCCACTAATTTTGTAAATTTTCTCTTTACCACAGTCACAATATTCCTACACAGTGGTGGAGGCTTTGATGACGCATCTCGACGATCATTCACAGTCGACTCCGAAAATACGAACAAGCATCGCTGATACATTATCGAAGATCATCTCAATTGCCGCCGGTGAAAGTGTCGGTCCATCCGTACTGGAGATAATTAGCTCTCTGCTCTCACATTTACGTGTGAGCGTGACACGTAATCAGGTCTCATCGAGTGACGAGCAACAATATCAAGAGGCTTTAATCAACGCACTCGGCGAATTCGCCAATCATTTGCCCGATTATCAGAAAATTGAAATCATGATGTTCATCATGGGTAAAGTCTCGTACAATCAATCGGATCGAATTAATTCCATTGGCAAGGGCGATGTTCTCCTTCAAAGTATTCTATTGAAATCTCTCCTGAAAGTCGGCACCAAATATCAAACAATACATTTAAATACAACATTTCCGCCTAGTTTCTTGCAACCATTACTCAGAATGTCATTGGCTTCCGACGCTGAAATGCGACTTCTCGTGCAACAAATTTTCCATACTTTGATCGATCGACACCGAAATAGTGCCAAATTTACAAAACCCACGTGAGTTGATATATTTTAAATTTTCCCTTCTTTCCAAAGCTCGAACTAGATTTGTAAATCCCGTAAAGTTACTTAAATTTGCTTCAAGTTCGAAAAAGTCAGTTTTTGTGATAAAAAGGTCCGTAAAGTCCGTAATTTTATTAAAAATTTCGTAAATTGTACGATATAATTTGGAGAATTTTAGAAAAATTATAAATGATTGCAGAAATTCAATTATTTTCAAACGTAATAAAATTCTTCGCAGAAATTCAATTATCTTCAAAAATTTTAAATTTTAATTCTCTTTATAAATAATAAAATTCTTCTCCGAAATTAAATTATTTTCAAAAAATTTAATTCCGAAAGAATCAATTATTTTTTTAAAAAATAAAAATTTCACAGGAATTCAATTATTTAAATAGGTAGAATTTGCATAAAATTTTTCCAAAATTCAATTATTTTCATAAATTTTAAATTTCTTCTCAAGGATTTAATTATTTTCATAAATAATAAAAATTTCAATTATTTACAAATTTTTTGTATAAATTTTTTCGCAATAATTCAATTATTTACATAAATAATTAAAACTTTTACAGGGATCCAATTATTTTCGTAGATAATAAAATTCTTTTTAGGAATTCAATTATCTTTACAAATAATTAAAATTCATCACGGAATTTCAATTATTTTTAATACAAATTTAATCGAATTTCTCGAAAAAATGTAATTATTCTTATAATTTTTATTAAAATTCGTCAAAAGAATTCAATTATTTAAAAATTTGTTGATAAAATTCTTTATTTATATAAATAATTGAATTCTAGTAGAATTTTCTAATAAAAATTGATTTAAAAATGAATTTCAGTTAAAATTTTAGATTATAATTGAATATTAAAAGCATTATAACGTGAATTTTTAAAAATAATTGAATTTTGAAATTAATTTTTTTTAAAAAGTTTAATTCAATTGTTCTTTATTTTATTTGAAGATTTAATTTTCTAATGTATAATTTAATTGAAGAATTTCGGAATAATTGAAATTTTGTAAAATTGAATTGTAAACTAATGAATTTGAAAATTTTCAAAGAACTTTCTCAAAATGTATTATAATAAGTAATGCCTATAGAAGAATTTTAGTTAAAAAGACTGAAAAAAAATTAATTTTGGAGAAGTTACAAATTATTTTAGAAATTCAATTATTTTCATAAATAATATAACTCAATGCAGAATTTCAATTATTTTTAATACAATTTTAATCAAATTCCTCGAGAAATGTAATAATTCTTAAAAATTGTAGTAAAATTCGTCAAAAAAATTCAATTATTTAGAAACCAATCAAAATTCTTGTTATAAAATTCTTTTGAAACAATTCAATTATTTTTTTCAAATATTTTTGGAAAATTTTTCGCAAGAATTCAGTTATATTTACACAAATAATCTTCGCAAAATTTCAATTAGAATAAAAAAATTTTCACAGAAATTCAATTATTTGAAATACAATTTTCAAGAAATAAAAATTTTTCGAAAGATATCAATTATTTATAATACAATTTCAATTAAATTATTAGAAATAATTGAATTATTCTTTTAAATTTTTATAAAATTTTTCAAAAAAATTCAATTACCTAAAATATTTCAGTAAAATAGTTTAAAATAAATTATTTTTAAAAATGTTGATAACATTTGTTTATAAGATTTAAATTAACTCCATAAATAATAGAATTCATGGCAAGAATTTAATTATTTTTAATACAATATTTATTAAATTATTCGAAATAATTGAATTGTGCTTTTAAATATTCATAAAATTCTTCAAAAAAATTCAATTATTTTTACAAATAACAAAAATTTTTCATAGAATTAAATTATTTTTAAGAAATTTAATACAGTTCGTTAAAAGAATTAAATTATTTTCATAAATAATAAAATCCTTTAGAGGATTTTTATTATTTTTAATACAATTATTTTAAATAAATTTCTCGAAAAATATTATTATTTTCAAAATTTTTATTAAAATTCTTTGAAAGAAATTAAATTCTTTCATAAAATTCTTTATAAGTATTAAATTTTAAGAAATAATTATTCAATTACTTATTTATTTTCGTATTCGAGTAATTGAATTCTTGTAGAACTTTCTAAAAAGATTTGATTGAAAAATAAATTTTAGTCATAATTTTAGATTATAATTGTATATTAAAAGCATTATAGTGTGAATTTTTAGAAATAATTGAATTTTTTTTAATGTTATTTGAAGTTTTTATTTTCTAATATTTTGAAAAATTTCCTAATAATTGAAATTTCGTAAAATTGAATATTGTAAACAAATAGATTTGAAAATTCTCAAAGAACTTTTTCGAAAATTATTAAAAATAATCGATTTAAAGAAGAATTTTAGTTTAAAATTCTTGAAAATAATAATTGAATTGATAATGATTTTATCACTCGGTCATCTTAAATTATTACAAAACATGAAGAAATTGATGACTCCGAGTCGACTCGGAGTTATCGATATCTTCATGTTTTATAGTTATGAAAAAATTTAATTTATAGTTTTAAGTAAAATATTCTCTTATTTGACTCGGACTGGTTATATTTTTGTCAGTAATTGGTCCGTAAATGGTCTGTAATTTTTCGTTTTTGGTCCGTAGAGTCCGTATTTTTAAATACTTTCACTGGTTCGAGCCCTGCTTCTTTCGTATAGTATTCTGTATTTTAAATTATATATCATTTTTTTTCAGAATTAACATTCTGGAGCTGGATTTAATGATAGAGAAATGCTCTCGTCCTGACGTGATATTCATACGGAAGCACGGTCCGGAAATTTATATGGCACTTTATGAATCTTTGGAAATGACAAACAATTCAGTGGAAAATATTGAATCGATCTACACGACCCTCGCACTATTGGCCGTTGAATTAGCCTCCGAGGAGACTATTCTCGAACTCCTGAGGCTTGTTCTAAGTCTTCAAGATCTTGCTCTCACAAGTGGACAAATCACAATGGCAGTCAAATTCAATCTTCACGCAATCGTCATTTCCCTTCTTGTTCTCATTTCCTACGTTTGTAATATTTCATCTCTCATGGATTATGCCTCAAAGGTACGTTACAATCTATAATTTATATATGAAAGAAAAAATTAACAACATAGATTACATTTATTCAAGAATTTATATATTAACAAATTTTATTAAACGTAAAAAATAGAATTTGGTATTTAGGGAAATTTTTACTAAAATTATTTCAAATATTAAATTAATTTAAAATTTGCTATTAAAGTAATCAAAAAAGAAATTAAAACCTATTAATAAAATATTGATAAATTCAGGGTGTCTACTAACCGGGAAAACCGTGAAATAGCCGGGAATTCTAAAAAACAATTCAATTATTTTCAAAAGTAATAACATTTTTCGCAGAAATTCAAATTATGTTGAAAATTTTTTTTTATTTCTCCTAAAAATGTGAATTATCTTTATAAATAATTGAATAATGAATTGTTTTTTTTCCACAATTCAATTATTCTCAAAAATTTTAATAAAATTCTACGCAAACATTTAATTATTTTCATAAATATGTAGTAACATTCTTAGGAAGGAATCAATTACTTTTATAAATAGTAAAATTCTTTGCAGAAATTCAATTAGTATCAATACATTTTAATAAAATTGAATTAATCTTTTCAATTATAAATTTATAATTATGAAAAGACAAGATTATTTTAAAAAATTGAAAAAATTCTTTGTTTAATTCAATTATTTTCCAAATTTTTAATTAAAATTATTAAAAGAAACATTATTTTCAAAAAATTTTAAAAAACTCGTCAAAAGAATTTAATTATTCGTAAAAACTCTAATAAAAATTTTGGAAGCCATTTGTAGATTTATTTATGTTCGAAATAAAATAAATTTAAATTTGACGAGAAAAAAACTGGGAAAAATTAGTACAAAGCCGGGAAATATCTGGGAATTTTGTTGAACGAAAATAGTAGACACCTTGAAATTTCTATCTTTTTCCGTGCGATGAATTATTCGTATTTTCTCTTTAGTCGGTACAGTATAAAATTTTCCATGTTTTCAAGAAACAAAATATTTTGAAAAGGTTTAATACACAGATATGAACAATTTGAAACAACTTTTTATTAGAAAATACAAGGTACTAAGTAAAGTGAATTTTTATTCGTCACATTTTCTTCAGACAAGATTTTCGAAGTCAAGT
This sequence comes from Leptopilina heterotoma, assembly GCF_015476425.1. Classification (NCBI taxonomy): domain Eukaryota; kingdom Metazoa; phylum Arthropoda; class Insecta; order Hymenoptera; family Figitidae; genus Leptopilina; species Leptopilina heterotoma. The sequence goes on from NW_025110850.1 coordinate 764,893, forward strand.
GAATCTGAAAATAAAAGAATTTCATTTTAGTGACAGTGGAGAAAAAATTTAAAATTATGTTTTGATTTAAAAACAGGTGGTCGATGAAAGATTGAAGGAAGCGATATACTTACTGCCGGATTTACGTTCTCAATACGACATCAATTTACCGTCGCGAATTCCTCCAGCTTTGCTTGTGGATCAAACGGTCGTGAGCGAATGTCTCAAGGGCTTGGGTCTTGAAACGGGAAAGCTTCATCAGGGCTCCGGATATAGCGGAAGTTCCATGCAACACAGACATTCCTGGGTCGATAGCGCTGGCAGAAATTCATTGGCGGACATCAACAATGGCACAAACGAAGTCGACAGCGGTGGTTCTTCTCCTGGCGTTCAAAAGGTGCTGAAAAATGATAAAAATAATAGTGATAACAATTACAATAATAATTCATAATTCTACTTTATATTACTAAATTAATTCTCAACATAAATTTTTATTTTTCCCCTTTTCCAGAAATTACCAGGGGAGGAATTAACTTTCGAGAATATGAAACGAATTTTAACGGAGAATAATAATAATAATCAAATTGTCGAGGAAGAAAAGCGTGTGCAAATCTCGCAGCTATTTCAAAGTGCACCCTTTGAAGATCTAGTCAATAAAACACAACCGAAGGTAATAAATTTTCATTTCTTATTACAAATTTTATCAAGAATATATTACTGACAATAAAAATGAAATTTTTATTTTATTTTAGAACGATGCCTTACAGAACAAACTTTCCGAGATATTTAACACTTTAACAATTGAGCCGAAAATTCCCATAACACAAGGTACAACACCATCGGATTCCAAGCCGACACAACTCCCTGCGTATGAAATTCATTTTCCCGAATTATTTGTCTATTAAAAATTCTTTATACAATTGTTTATTAAATTTCAAAGAAATTCTTTTAAAAATTTTCGTCACAAATTGTGATGAATTGACAAAAAATAAATATATATTTATTTATTATTTCGATCATGTCAAAACATATATACCTATATATAAAAAATTATGAAATGACAAATGTATTGTAAATATAATTCTTTTAGTTCAATGTAAAGTATTTACATTCGTTTATTTATTTTGTTATTTGTTAAGGAATGATGAAAAAAACTTGTTAAATACTGTTACAAAAACAAAGTGTTGCGTAAGAAAATGTATAAATAATATTGTTCTTCTTTAAGGTGTTGTTTAATTCTAAGAATGTTAATATAAGTACAAGAGTAACGATATTTATCACAAATTTGTGATAAGTATTATTATTTATTCACATTATTAGAATGTTCACAAAAGTCGAAAATTTCTTTTTAATAAATGGTATTTTTCTTAAATATATGCTTCAATTTATTCAGGGTTGCCACAGGTCAGGAAAAGTAGAATTGGTCAGGGATTTTTATTAAAAACTCTGGAAAAAATTAAATGTTTAGAATTTATAAGAAAATTATGGATTTTTGTGTCTTTTTGTTTGCCTCATAAACTATGAAATTACCACGAATTCTAAAACACTTCAAATTTTGTCTACTTCAATTATTTTCAAAAATAATAAAGTTCAATTATTTTTAAAAATTTTAATAAAATTCATGTCAAATTTTTAATTATTTTTAAAATGTTACATTAATAAATTCAATGATTTTTAATATTTTACTATATTAATAAAATTTCCCAAAGGAATTCAATTATTAAACATAAATTTTGATAATATTCTATACAAACATTCAATTATTTTCAAGAAAGTAAAAATTTCACAGAAATTCATTTATTTAAAATAGAATTTGCATAAATTTTTAGGAAAAAATCAAATGTTTAAAAATTTTACATTAAATTCTCCGCAATAATTCGATTATTTTCATAAATTTCACAATTCTTTTTAGGGATTAAATTATTTTCATAAATAATAAAATCATTTGGTGGAAGTCAATTATTTTCATAAATAACAATATTCATTACAAGAATTCAATTATTTTCAAAAGTAATAAAATTCTATTATTTTCAAAAATTTTAATAAAATTCATTTCAAAATTTCAATTATTTACAAAAAATTTTTTTAGTTAATAATTCGTACATTTATTATTTTATTAAAATTTCCCAAAAGAATTCAATTACTTAAAAACAATTTTAATAAAATTCATTGCAAAATTTCAATTATTTTCTACAATAATAAAAATTTTACAGGAATTTAATTATTAAAAATAGAATTATCATAAAGTTTTTCGAAAAGAATCAGTTGTTTGACACTTTTTTTTATAAAATTCTTCACTATAATTCAATTATTTTCATAAATAATAAAACTCATTATAGAATTTCAATTATTTTTAATTCAATTTTAAATAAATTCCTCGAAAGAATTCAATTATTTGAAAATTTGTTGATAAAATTATGTATTTTTCGGTATTTTAAGGAACATTTAATTATTCAATAATTAATTTTAAAAATTAATTTCAATTAAAGTTTTAGATAATAATTGAATTTTTGAGAAGTTACTAATAATTTTAATTTTTAGAAATAATTGAATTTTGTAATGCTTCCAAATTAAAATCTTTGAAAATTTAAAAAGAATTTTATGAAAAATTATTAAAAATACTTGATTTAAAGAAGAATTTTAATTACAAATTCTAGAAAATAATAATTGAATTGAAATAATGAAAATAATTTTAAAGAAGTTACAGTAACAATATTCTTATATTATAAATATTAAATCATGATTTTATCACTATTAGAGGTGATAAAAATAATATTTCTTTGATTATCTAATCATTTTTAGATTTTTTGTTTTTTACGCATATATTATTGTCAAATTATAATAAATAATTACATTATTTAGTAAATTAACTTACTTTTAAATTTATTTTTTTTTTACATATTTAGGATTTCAACATTCTTTTTAGTATAATACAAATATATAAGTATTTTATTTCTATACTTATTATATAAATTATTTATTGTAATGATAAGAAATTTGTAAAATTAGGTTATGTTAAGATAAATTATTAGTTCAACACACTTTTTTAATTACAAAGAACGAAAAAAAAAATATTTTGTTTTTTAGAAGATAAAAAAAATTTTCTTTCAACTATTTTCTCAGGAAATTATAAAAATTTGGAATGTGACCTAGACAGGTAGCGCCCCTGACGGTCGCTATAGCAGTCGAAATTTCTTTTCCGACGGGACCACATTTTTTCGGAAACCGCATTTCGGTGGCATCAAATCTCGAGGTAAGTAAATTTTTATGTCATAAAACGAGACTTTATACATGAAATATTTAAAAATCTACAATAAACAATTGTCCCTAAAGTTTGTTACATTCGTTTTATTCCATTTTCTTCAAGTTTTCGTATTTTCATTTCACAGAAAACGCAAACATGGGCGTGAGAGTGGAATCGATTACACCTGGCGATAGTAAGTATTTACGTGAATTATATCACACGATTTTCTATTTCTGTCTCAACTACTATTATTCCTCTGCACGCTTACTAAGCTTTAAAAATTTATTTTTCTAAAATTTACTTCTACCGTACATTTCATTTTACCAAGTACTTTAAAAATTTATAAATGAATCTTTCTATATATATGCGTATAAAAGATCATCAAGTATAATTTTTCCGGCTCCAGCAGCGCTTTCTTTTTCTCGTAAGACAATTTTTTTTTGTCAATCTTTACTTCCTTAATTTCAATATAAAGGAGTTAAAAAAAATTGTGGACAAATAAGAACAAATTAATAATAATAATTTTATAAATTTAAATTTTTTCCTCTTCCTCTCCAGGCAGAACTTATCCCAAGACTGGACAAACCGTTGTCGTACACTATACAGGTATGTAAACTTAAATTTTTTACAAAACCTCTTTAGAATCATAACCTCGAAATTGTATTTCGAATCACGATTCTACTAATATTTCCGGTTAATAAAAATTTGATTGAAAGAGTTAAAATATTGCATAACATAGATAAAAAAATACAGAAAATTAAAAATTACGATAATAATTCTAGTATTAAAAAAAATTTAATTAAATTTCTTTGAATTTCGTATGAACTTTAATAATTTTCCTGTCAATAATAAAATTATCAGGACTCGAACCAGGTCCGTAAATTCCTTAATGGTGCGTAAATTTGCTTAAAATCCGTAAAAGTCAGTTTTTTTGAAAAAAAAAATTTCAATTATTTTCAAAAATTTTCCTCAATTCAATGATTTTCAATTTCTACTATTTTCATAAAATTTGCCAAAAAAATTCAATTATTTAAAAAAAAATTAATAAAATTCTACTCAAACCTTTAATTATTTTCATAAAATAATAAAAATTTCACGGAAATTAAATTATTTACAAAATTTTTTATAAACTTCTTCGCAATCATTCAATTATTCATAAATAATAAAATTTTTACAGGGATTCAATTATTTTCGTAAATAATAAAATTCTTTTTAGGAATTCAATTATTTTCATAAATAATAAAACACATTGCAGAATTTCAATTATTTTTAATACAATTTTCATCGAATTCCTCCAAAAATGTGATTATTCTTAAAAATTTTATTAAAATTCAAATTTTATTCCAGATTTTTAGAAAAATTTTTATTTCATTTTCTAGAATTTTGAACTAAAGTTTTACTCAAAACTTTAATTATTTCTCAAATTATTTAGATATATAATTATTGAATTATTTTTATGAATGGCACATTTTTCGATAGAATTCAATTATCTTCAATACAATTTTTATAAAATTTTTCAAATGAATTTAATTATTTTAAAAAAATTTAATATTAATTAGAATATTTTTTAATAAGAAATCAATTACTTTGAATACAATTTTATTTGATTTATTCCTAGAAAGAATTATAATTTTCTTCGCAAGAATTCAATTATTTTCAAAACTTTTAATAAAATTCTTCGCAGAAATTCAATTATTTGCAAAAATTAATAAAATTATTCACAGCAATTCATTTATTTTCCAAAAATAATGAAATCCTTCGAAGGAGTTCAATTATTTATTTAAAAAAATAAAATTCTTCACAGGAATTCAATTATTTTCAAAATTTATTATAAAATTCTTCGCAGGAATTAAATTATTTTCAAAAATTAATAAAATATTCACAGGAATCCAATTATTTTCAAAATTTATTAAAATTATTCGCAGGAATTTAATTATTTTCAAATTAAAATTCATTCATTCGAAAAAATTGAATTACATATTTAAAAAATTTTTAATAAAATTTTTTATGGGAATTCAATTTTCAGAAACATTCAATTATTCAATAAATTATTTATTAATTTGGTTTTTTTATAATTTAATTCTCTTAAAATTTTCTAAAAAAATTTGATTTAAAATTGAATTTTAGTTAAAATTTGAAATAATAATTAAATATTAAAAGCATTATAGAGTAAATTTTTAGAAATAATTGAATTTTGAAAAGGTTTCAATTAATTTTTTTCGGAATCTTAAAGAAATCAAAGGTAAGATTATTTTAGTGTTTATTTCATTCAATTCTGTGAAGCTATTCAAAAGTTATTCAATTATTATTTAATAACTTTTTTGTTTATAAAAATATTGTATAAACATAATATAAAAAACTTTTTCGTTTTTTTATGCTGAATTTTCTCCAAAAAAAATTAAGTGATTTGGTTGAGATGGAAAGAAGATATAACGATTTCAAAATTTTTCCAAAATTTTGACATCTCAAAAACTACTGAATATTTTGACGTAATATTTGGTGGAAATATTTCTTTTTATGTGTAGATTAAAATTCCTAAATTTCATTGCAATTGGTTTACTTACTCCGAAAAAACTAAAATCTCCCATGGAATCGCACTTAATTTAATTTTTTTATATTATTTGAAGTTTATATTTTCTAAAATATATTTAATTGAAGAATTTACAAATTATTGAAATTTCGTAAAATTGAATATTGCAAACAAATAGATTTGAAAATTGTCAAAGAACTTTTTCGAAAATTATTAAAAATAATCGATTTAAAGAAGAATTTTAGTTTAAAATTCTTGAAAATAATAATTGAATTGATAATGATTTTATCACTCGGTCATCTTAAATTATTACAAAACATGAAGAAATTGATGACTCCGAGTCGAAGACTCGGAGTTATCGATATCTTCATGTTTTATAGTTATGAAAAAATTTAATTTATAGTTTTAAGTAAAATATTCTCTTATTTGACTCGGACTGATTATATTTTTGTCAGTAATTGGTCCGTAAATGGTCTGTAATTTTTCGTTTTTGGTCCGTAGAGTCCGTATTTTTAAATACTTTCACTGGTTCGAGCCCTGAATCATGCAAAATTACTAAAAGGACGAATAGGTATTTTTATTTCGATTAAAAAATTTGATTTTTTAGTAAAAAATGTAATAAAAATATATTTCTCCTTAAAAAATGAAATTGAAACAAAAAATTGTTTAACAAATTTTTAAAAAATTTCAATCAATAAATTGTATAAGTATACACATTCTGCTTGGTCGTGACTGCATAAAATTTTCCATGTTTTCAAGAAAAAAATTATTTTTTTTAAGGGTGAAACACAAAGAAACAATATTTAAACAACTTTTTATTAGAGAAAATATACATTTAAAGATACGAAATAAACAAATGGTTTGTAGGTACTTTAAAGGACGGTAAAAAGTTCGATTCCAGTAGAGACCGAGGTGTGCCATTCAAATTCAAGATCGGCAGAGGCGAAGTTATCAAAGGTTGGGATGAAGGCGTTGCTCAAATGAGTGTCGGACAACGTGCAAGATTAATTTGCTCTCCAGATTACGCTTATGGTTCTCGAGGACATCCTGGAATATATCCTTTTACTACTTTATATTCTAGAACCATATTCTCGTCAAATTTAATTTAAAAATCACCAAAATTAATTTCTATACATAGTTTATTATTTTTTTAAATAAGCGTACAAAAAGACATACATTCAAAGCCTTTGCGACCTATTAAAAAAATATTAATAAACTATAATAATTTTGTATTTTCAAACATTAGAACAAAATTTAATGGAAATATTCTAAAAAATATTTTTTTTTTCACTTTTCGCTATTTTTTTTACGTTACCATAAATTTAGTTTCATATAAAGCAATCATTTCAGGTCACTGCTTTTGTGTGATCTATTTATAACTTGAATGTGTTATATCTTGAATGTATTTCCAACAGGTAATCGAGTTTTGCTGCATTGTAAAAAAATTCCATTAAATTTTATAGTAAGAGATATAAAGACTAAAACATTATAAATATTATTAAATTGAAGAATCGAAAAATTAACAATTTTACATCACAAAAACTAAGAATAAAATTTTTTTTTAATTTTAAATAGAAAATCGTAAAAATATAAATTTTAATTATGTTTATAAATATTTTTATATTAATATAATATTTATAATTAATATATTCTCCTTGACAAAAGCACACTATTCCGCCCAATGCTGAGCTCACCTTCGATGTTGAGCTGATAAAAGTGGAACCATGAACATCCTCTCCTGAAAAAAATAAAAATCGACCAAATTTCCTCGATTTCAACAATCACGGAATTTTAAACTGTAATAAAAATTGCATTTTACTATCGGGTTTATTGAACCTTGTGTTTAGGAGATTTCCTCAAATATAGACGGCGCACTTAATCACTAAAAAATTTAATTAATCTTCAATTTCTTAATTAAATAAAAAAAACCCAATGAAAAATGAAGAACTTAAAAATTTTTCCTAAAACAAGGTCGATATATAAGATATTTTCATGAATTTCTAGAATCTGAAATGTTAACAACACTTTTTCTTCACTATATCATTAAATTACATTTTCCAAAAGTCAAAACAAAATATAAAAATATATATATGTACTTTGTTCATTCCAATTTATTCTTAGCAATTTTGTAATCTTCTAGTGCATTTTGTACAAAGAAAAAAAAATTTGCATTCAATCAGTAATAATTATGATCGTTTGTATCAATTCTGTAAACTACAATAAAAGCTGTCTTAATCTTAAACAATTAAAAATTATTACCTCAAATTTAATCAATATTATTTTCCTTTTACCCTTCAGGGTTGCCAAAAAAATGTAATTTTGTTTTTCCCTGACTTTTCACTGGTTTCCAGAAAAAAAGTTTGAATTTTTCCCTTGACCCTAAAGAATATTCTGTGATTCACACTAAAAATGATTAGATATCCAAAAAAAATTTTCTATTACATTTATTTACGAATTTCCTTAATTGTAAAATTATTCAAAACACCTTTAAAATTATTTTCATCATTCCACTTCAATTATTATTTTCTACAATTTTTAAATAAAATTCTTCTTTAAATCGAATTATTTTAAATAATTTTTGAAAAAGTAGGTACTTTTTTGAGAATAATTTTCAAAATCATTTGTTTACAATTCAATTTTACGTGAAATTTCAATTTATTCGGAAATTCTTCAATTAAATATACATTAGAAAATAAATAGTTTGAATATCTAATTTTAAAAAATGCTTTTTGAAAAAATTAGTTTCATAGAATTTTTAATTAAAAGTAGGAAAAATTCAAATTTTCAAAGATATTAATTTGTAAGCTTTACAAAATTCAATTATTTCTAAAAATTGCAATTATTAGTAATTTCTCCAAAATTCAATGATTATCTCAAACTTTAACTGAAAGTAATTTTTAAATTAATTTTCATTAGAAAATTCTGCGAGAATTCAATTATTTAAATACAAAAATAAATAATTTATTGAATAATTGACTGTTTCTTAAAATTCAATTCTCATAAAGAATTTTGTCAAAAAATTAAATAATTAAATTTTTTCGATGAATTTGTCGAAATTGTTTTTAAATAATTGAATTCTTTTGGGAAATTTTATTAAAATAATAGATATAATATATACAAATCATTAAATTAGAAAAAAAAATTTGAAAATAATTAAATTTTATTACTTTTGGAAATAATTGAATTCCTGTGATGAATATTGTTATTTATGAAAATAATTGACTTCCTCCGAATGATTTCATTGTTTATGAAAATAATTGAATTTTATTACTTTTGCAATGAATTTTATTAAAATTCCTGAAAATAATTGAATTTTGTCATTTTGCTATTCATTTATAAAGATAATTAAAATTCCGACGACAATTTTTGTTAGTTTTTTTGAAAATAGTTGAATATTGCAAAAATCAATCATTTTCATAAATATTCATCACAAGAATTCAATTATTTTCAAAATTAATAAAATTCTTCCCAAAAGAATTGTCAATTATTTTCATAAATAATTCATCACAAGAATTGTCATTATTATCAAAAATTTTTAAAAAAATTCTTGCCAATGTTTCAATTATCTTTATAAATATCAAAATTCAATTATATTCAGTAATTTTTATAAAATTCAATTATTTTCATAAGCAACAATATTCATCAGAAGAATTCGATTATTTTCAAAAGTAATCAAATTAAATTTTTTTAATTAAATTTAATCTGAAAATTCAATTGTACTTCGCCGCCTCGTCCTCTAGATCACACAGGTAGTACCGTGGTATTATACGTTCCGCCACAATAATTTCAAAGTTAAAAACTTTTAGCGCCTCCAACAGGTGGCGTCCTATTATCTAGCCCTCTGCTCGTCATTACGTTGTATTGTGCGTTCCTTGCAACATCGCGTCTCTCGTTGTTAAAAGAAAAATGAGTTCATCGTCAGGAGAAAATTCATCATCCGAGAGTGACCGTCGTCATCATAAGAAGAGGAAAAGGAGCTCATCGAAAAACATCGATCGAAAAATAAAGAAGGCGAAAAAAGAACTTAAGAAACTCAAGCGTGCTCGATCACGCACTCGCGCGAGTTCATCGTCATCAGCCAGTTCACGATCAGTGTCGCCTAAAACGGTAAGATCAAACAAGAGGCATAGCCCGAGAGGCAAATCTCCTCTCCCTTACAGGAAAAAAGACGGACACGACAAACGATCTCGAGACCGAGAGTCCAGATCGCCCGGAAGGCGAAGTAAAGAACGTACCCCGCGAGGGACGCCGTACTTCAGTCCCGGCAAGAAACAGCGAGAGGTTAGTCCTAGAGATAACCCAAGCACAGTTTCAGGAAGTCGCTCGCGATCCAGAAGTTTTTCCCGTTCTCGATCCATAACCCCATCAGGAAATTCGTCAAAAAATTCGCACCGTTCACATCAAAAAACAAATCAAGATGGCGGCGAAAACGTGGCCAAAAAAGACGCCAGTTCTCTGTCGGTAACAGCTGAAAACTCAATGCTAATGTTGTTAGGGGAGGGCGCGCCAGAGGACGCGCATCCCAGCGAACCGATACATAACACTGTTGCTGATCTGTGGATAAAAATATTACAATTTGGATTGCCGCCAGATGCCTCTAAAGCGCTAATAAAAAAATATCAGCTACCAGAAAACTGTTTGCTGATGGGAGCGCCTCAGCTGAACCAGGAAATAAAATCTGGTATGGGAGTGACAGCCTTAAAAAAGGATCAACACCAAGTGACAGCTCAAAACAAACTCGGTGCTGCGATTAGTGCCTTAGGTCAAGTATTAACAGTAGTGCTACAAATTAAAAAAGAATCTAAAGATCTTGACGCCGCTACATTGGTGAGCATATTTTCGACATTGTGTGACATCGGCAGAATATTGACCGATATCCAGCATGGCCTGTCGATGACGCGGAGGTCATTTATAGTGCCGACGTTTAGCATCTTGTTAAAACAAATAGCCGATGTAACGCCAGTGGACACTTATCTTTTTGGCGAAAACTTATCGGAGAAACTTAAGTCTGCGAAGGAAGTGGAGAAGTCCGCGAAAGACATCACCAAATCCAACCAAAGTTCAAGTAAAAGTTACGTGAACAACAAGGAGAAGTTTGCGGGGCCGCCAAAAAATAAGAGCAATTTAAACTACAAAACCCCCTCCTCCAAGAAGAACTATCCGAACACGAATTTGAGGAAGAGGGGGCAAGAATCGAGGACACCACGCAACCAGCCATATCGTCGTCAAAGGACCCAGTGGTAAGTTATAAAGCAGGTCGAATAAAATATTTTATTAGCGAATGGGAAAAGCTGACACTCGATCCCTCCATACTGAAATGCGTTCAGGGTTACAGTATACTTTTTGATAGCACTCCGACGCAGTTGTTTAAACCAACAGAACCTCAACTTTCCGTTGAAGAATGTGTCAGGATGGTAAAAGCCATTTCCCACATGCAAGAAATAGGTGCTGTTTTCCCATGCGACCCGTGCGAAGGTGAATTTTTATCTTCTTTTTTCTTAAGGCAAAAATCTAACGGCGATGACCGATTTATTTTAAACCTTAAGAAACTGAACAAATTCATCACAGCAACTCACTTTAAGATCGAGGACCTTAAAACAGCCTTGCGGCTAGTAAGTAGAAATTGTTTCATGTCGGTGATTGATATCAAAGATGCTTATCTTATGATACCAATAATAAAAGAACATAAAAAATTTCTCAGATTTCGTTTTCAGGGGGTCACTTACGAATTTAGTTGCTTACCTTTTGGGCTTTGTACAGCACCACTGGTTTTTACAAAACTATTAAAGCCGGTGGTACAAGTACTAAGAAACCAGGGCATTGTCTTAGTCATCTACTTGGATGATATACTAATCATCGCTGAGACTGAGAAGCAATGTGGGAAAAACGTCACGATAGTTCGATCTCTTCTTAACAAACTGGGGTTCGTTATAAGCGAGAAGAGTCAACTCAAACCTTCAAGAATATGCACGTTTTTAGGTTTCGTTATAGATAGTGAAGCATTTTGTGTTCGACTAACAGATAAAAAACGAGTATCAATAGATCAAAAAATTCAAATCTTTTTAGGTAAAAAGACCTGCAAAATAAAGGAGTTAGCTCAATTTCTCGGAACATTGGTGGCTGCCTGCCCGGGAATCAAATACGGGTGGCTCTACACCAAAAGGTTAGAACGCGAGAAATATTTAGCTTTAGGAAATTGCGGTAATAATTTTAATGCTACCATTTCCCTCCCTAACCTGATTCAACCTGATTTGCAGTGGTGGTCTCTTAACGTAAAAACATCAACCAACCCAATCAGAGAATCTAAATTTGCAATTGAAATTTTCACAGACGCTTCGCTAACAGGTTGGGGCACGTTCTGCGATGGAAAAGTGGCTAACGGTCTGTGGAGCAAAAAGGAGCAGGAACTCCATATTAACGCATTAGAATTGATGGCCGCGTTTCTAGGGTTAAAATGCTTCGCCAAAAATTATTCTGAGTGTGAAATCCTCCTTCGTATGGACAACACGACGTCCATTGCCTATGTAAATAGAATGGGTGGGATTAAATACCCTAAGTTAACCTATCTTGCCAGTGAAATCTGGAAGTGGTGCGAGAAAAGAGACATATGGGTCTACGCGTCTTATCTACCGTCAAAAGCCAACGTAGATGCAGATGAACAGTCACGTATCCTTCCTGAAGAAACGGAATGGGAACTGTCAGATAGGTCATTCAAAAAATTAGAAAGAGAATTAGGGCCATTTAATATAGATCTGTTTGCGTCTAGAGTCAATGCCAAATGTAGGAAGTATGTGTCCTGGAGACGAGATCCAGACTCCATACTTGTCGACGCTTTCACTATGGATTGGCGAGATCAGCTTTTCTATGCATTCCCTCCTTTCGCACTTATCTTGCGAACCCTTCAAAAAATAAAAATCGACCAAGCCGAAGGCGTGGTTGTGGTACCAAGGTGGCCTACCCAGCCTTGGTACCCATTATTCATGTCTTTAGTCGTATCAGAAATTATTACTTTCAAGCCAAGTAAAAAACTTCTTTCTTCCCCTCACAGAGATCTACATCCGCTTCACCACAGCCTTTCCCTGGTAGCAGCTCGCTTATCAGGGACGGTTTCAAAAGCAGAGGTGCGACAGAGGAGGCTGCAGAGATAATGGCGAAATCAATCACGGAGAAAACCATGAAGCAGTATGCAAAACCGATCCATCTATGGTGGGAACATTGTCGAGACAATCGCTGCAGCCCGTTTCATTGTTCGACGTCAGAATGCCTAAAGTATTTTACGAAAATTAACGAGAGCACAAAATCCTACAGTACTCTAAATGTACATAGAGCAGCTCTCTCACTTCTTATGGGCAATGAGCTTGGAAATAACGCAAGTATTAAAAGATTCTTCAAGGGTATTGCTGTCCTAAAGCCGCAGAAAGCAAAATATAATACCACCTGGGACCCGAAGCCGGTGCTGGATTACCTCTCATCTTTTTATCCTATTAACAATCTTACACTCGAAAAATTAACGAAAAAACTGGTTACAATACTTGCCTTGTGTACTGCACAAAGAATCCAAACTCTAACGCTGATTGAACTACAAGACATTAATCTGAGAACAGAGCCTATTACAATAAAAATCCCCGCACGAATAAAAACGACGAGGAGAAATGGCTACCAACCTTGTCTACAAATCCCGACCTTCACAGATAAACCTGAAATATGCGCCGCTACCACGCTTCGAGAATATATCCAAGTAACCAAGGCACTTAGACAAGGCAACCAGGAAAATGGAAAACTACTCATTACCGTCAATAAACCGCATCGACCTGCAACTGCTCAAACAGTCAGTCGCTGGATTAGGGACACTCTACAAGCCAGTGGTATAGATACGGAGACATACACCGCTTATAGCACTAGGCATGCGTCAACGTCAACCGCTGCCCGTCGAGGTGTAAACGTCGACTTAATTTGCAAAGCAGCTGGTTGGACAGCGAATTCTTCAACGTTTGCACGGTTTTATAACCGTCCCATTGTAAGTGAGGCTTCTTTCGCAGAAGCAGTCATTAGAAATTAAAAAAAAAAAAGAAAAAAAAAAAAAAAAAATCCTTTTATTTTATCACTATAATAATGTTTAAATAATCAAACGAACTGTTTCGTATTTATATATTTCGTATTCTTACAACATTGTTTCTAAAATATAATTAATAAAAATTATATGTTTAATTCAACAAAAACGCAAAACAGAAAAATCATTATTCACTTTAAAAATCTACCTGTGTGATCTAGAGGACGAGGCGGCGAAGTACAATTGAACGATTGAACGAACTTACCTAAAGTGAAGTTCAATCATAATTGTATAAGCCGCCTCGTCCTCTAGATCAAACCCACCACTCCCATAAACAAAAGTTGTTAATTTACCCGGTCATGATTTTTATTGCAACTGTTTTGCTAAACTTTCAAATGTAATGACGAGCAGAGGGCTAGATAATAGGACGCCACCTGTTGGAGGCGCTAAAAGTTTTTAACTTTGAAATTATTGTGGCGGAACGTATAATACCACGGTACTACCTGTGTGATCTAGAGGACGAGGCGGCTTATACAATTATGATTGAACTTCACTTTAGGTAAGTTCGTTCAATCGTTCAATTATTTTAAAAATTAATAAAATTCGAATTTTTTTAAGTTTTAAAATAGTTGAATTTTTGCGATGAATATTGTTATTTAAAAAAATAATGAATTTTGCAATGAATTTCATCAAAATTCTTGATTATAATTGAATTTTGGCGAAGAATTTTGATATTTATAAAGATAATAATTGAAATGTTGGCTAAATTTTTTTTTAGATTTTTTAAAAATAATTAAATTTCTCAGAAGAATTTCATTAATTTTGAAAATAATTGAATTCTTATAATGAATACTATTACTTATGAAAATAATTGAATTTTGCAATGAATTTTATCAAAATTCATGAATATAATTGAATTTCGACGAAGAATTTTGTTATTTATAAAAATAATTGAAATGACAAGAATTTTTGAAAATAATTGAATTTCTGTATGTCAAGAATTTTAATATTTATTAAGATAGTTGAATTCTTTCAAAGAAATTGCGTTCAAATTTTTAAAATTAAAACTAATTTCAACAGAATTGAAATTAAAATTTTTTAAGAAAATACTTTATTAAATGATTTACAAGTAATAACTTTATGGCATTTCTTCAATACAATTAAGTTATTGAAAATAAACTATTGCCAGAAATATAAATAAAATATTTAAAATTCCTTAATTTTGAATATTTTAAATAATACAGACAAAAAATTAGAAAATTTTGTAAAAGAAAGAAAGAAAGTCATTTTTATTTCCTACAAGATGATGTTTTTAAAAAATTTTAATTATGAATTTTACCTTTTTTTAATTTTTGTTAGTCTGACTGTCGACATTGCGCTAATTACATAATTCAGGAGTTAATAATTAATGGACAAAATTTCAAAATTTTCCTAAAGGAAAAAAATTATTTTTATTCCAATAAGTTATTTACAAACAAAGTACTTCGAAAGTTTTTTTTTTATGTTCAATGTTAGTTTGTTGTATAAAAAATAAATAAGGCAGTCATTAAGTACATACACCAACTCAGTTCAAATCTTTCTAAATAAAAATTAAATATTTCTTTTTAAGTTTATGCGTTGCACCTTATTAAATATACGTATAAATATTAAGTATAAAATCTCTTCTTTTTTTTAATAAATGAGAAAAAAAATTGCTTAACGTGTGAAAAAAACAATCGGAATGTACAACTGAAAAATACATACATATTTTCGACAAATAATTATTTCTTTTCCACACACACACTCACTCACATACGATTGATGATTCTAATATAATAATTAGAAAGAAATTTTTTGCTATATTCCAATCTTCATGTTCATTGAAGCTTCGGAGTGTCCTCGTCGTAAAATCTTTCTAGTAATGCCCGTGTTATGCTTCCTGGCACTTTTTGATGTTGTTGAATTAACTCGTCAAGTGCTGTCGAGACCTGTGAAATATAAATGTAAAAAAGGTATTTAATTTCAAAATTTTTAATTTTCCGAGTAAAAATCTAGACAATTACAATTTTTTTCAACTGTAAGATTCTTTTTGAATTTTTGAATTTTAACAGATGTGTTAACAATTTTTTTTAAAATAAATTTTAATAATTTACCTTCAACTGCAATTGCTCGGGCGTGAGACTCTCATCGTATGGAATTGGTTTTCCTACAAAAGTCTTGAGCTTCACCGGAAATCCCCCGTAAATTGGAACAAACGGAAACCTCGTGGCCGCATATAATCTCAACCAGAATCTTCGACCCCAACTGATGGTCCTAAACGCCTCTCTAATATTCCTCGTGAAGAAGGGAATAATGCACTAAAAAAACAAATCTTTTTTTAAAAAAAAACTTTTTTTTACATTTCTATAATAAAATATTCTCGCAAACAATCTAATAAACACAGGACTTGAACTAGGTCCGTAAATCCCGTATGGGTCCGTAAATTTGCCTGAAATCCGTAAAAGTCCGTTTTTTTTTTAAAAATAGGTCCATAAAGTCTGTAATTTAATTGAAAAAAGAAGGAAAATTTCATAAATTGTACGATATAATTTGGAGAATTTAAAAGAAATTACAAATGAATGCAGAAATTCATTTATTTTCAAAAGTAATAAAATTCTTCGCAGAAATTCAATTATGTTCAAAATTTTTTTTAAATTCTCGTCAAAATTTCAATTATCTTTAGAAATAATTAAATTTATCTCCGAAATTCAATTATTTTCGAAAATTTTGATAAGTAAAATTCTTGGCAAAATTCAATTATTTTCGAAAATTTTCCTTAATTCAATGATTTTCAATATCTACTAATTTAATAAAATTTTCCAAAAGAATTCAATTATTTAAAAAAAATTAATAAAATTTTACGCAAACCTTTAATTATTTGCATAAAATAATAGAAATTTCACAGAAATTCAATTATTTACAAATTTTTTTTATAAATTTCTTCGCAGTCATTCAATTATTCATAAATAACAAAATTTTTACAGGAATTCAATTATTTTCGTAAATAATAAAATTCTTTTTAGGAATTCAATTATTTTCAGAAATAATAAAACACATTGAAGAATTTCAATTATTTTTAATACCTACAATTTTTATCAAATGACTCGAAAAATGTAATTATTCATAAAAATTTTATTAAAATTCAAATTTTCTTCCGGATTTTTATAAAAATTTTTATTTCATTTTCTAGAATTTTTAACTGAAATTATACTCAAAACTTTAATTATTTCTCAAATTGTTTAGATATAATTGAATTATTTTTAATAAATGACACATTTTTCGATGGAATTCAATTATTTTCAAAAGAATTTTTATAAAATTTGTTTAATGAATTTAATTATTTAAACAAAATTTAATAATATTTTTTGATAAGAAATCAATTTCTTTGAATACAACTTTAACCGATTTATTCCTAGAAAGAATTATAATTTTCTTCGCAAGAATTCAATTATTTTCAAAACTTTTAATAAAATTCTTCGCTGAAATTCAATTATAAAAATTAATAAAATTATTCACAACAATAATTCATTTATTTTCTAAAAATAAAATTCTTTACGAGAATTCAATTATTTTCAAAATTTATTAAAATTCTTCGCAGATTTTTAAAAATTAATAAAATTCTTCGCAGGAATTTAATTATTTTTAAAGTTATTAAAGTTCATTGCAGAAATTCAATTATTTTCAAAGAACAATAAAATTTTTCGCAGAAATTCAATTATTTTTAAAAATTAATAAAATATTCTTAGGAATTAAATTATTTTCAAAAATTCTTAAAATTCTTAGCAGGAATTCAATTATTTAAAAACTTTTCATAAAATTCTTCACAAGAATTAAATTATTTACCTTAAGTAATTGAATTCTTTACAGAAATTGAATTATATTTTCAAAAAATAAATTCTTACACAAAATTCTTCGCAATAATTCAATTGTACTTCGCCGCCTCGTCCTCTAGATCACACAGGTAGTACCGTGGTATTATACGTTCCGCCACAATAATTTCAAAGTTAAAAACTTTTAGCGCCTCCAACAGGTGGCGTCCTATTATCTAGCCCTCTGCTCGTCATTACGTTGTATTGTGCGTTCCTTGCAACATCGCGTCTCTCGTTGTTAAAAGAAAAATGAGTTCATCGTCAGGAGAAAATTCATCATCCGAGAGTGACCGTCGTCATCATAAGAAGAGGAAAAGGAGCTCATCGAAAAACATCGATCGAAAAATAAAGAAGGCGAAAAAAGAACTTAAGAAACTCAAGCGTGCTCGATCACGCACTCGCGCGAGTTCATCGTCATCAGCCAGTTCACGATCAGTGTCGCCTAAAACGGTAAGATCAAACAAGAGGCATAGCCCGAGAGGCAAATCTCCTCTCCCTTACAGGAAAAAAGACGGACACGACAAACGATCTCGAGACCGAGAGTCCAGATCGCCCGGAAGGCGAAGTAAAGAACGTACCCCGCGAGGGACGCCGTACTTCAGTCCCGGCAAGAAACAGCGAGAGGTTAGTCCTAGAGATAACCCAAGCACAGTTTCAGGAAGTCGCTCGCGATCCAGAAGTTTTTCCCGTTCTCGATCCATAACCCCATCAGGAAATTCGTCAAAAAATTCGCACCGTTCACATCAAAAAACAAATCAAGATGGCGGCGAAAACGTGGCCAAAAAAGACGCCAGTTCTCTGTCGGTAACAGCTGAAAACTCAATGCTAATGTTGTTAGGGGAGGGCGCGCCAGAGGACGCGCATCCCAGCGAACCGATACATAACACTGTTGCTGATCTGTGGATAAAAATATTACAATTTGGATTGCCGCCAGATGCCTCTAAAGCGCTAATAAAAAAATATCAGCTACCAGAAAACTGTTTGCTGATGGGAGCGCCTCAGCTGAACCAGGAAATAAAATCTGGTATGGGAGTGACAGCCTTAAAAAAGGATCAACACCAAGTGACAGCTCAAAACAAACTCGGTGCTGCGATTAGTGCCTTAGGTCAAGTATTAACAGTAGTGCTACAAATTAAAAAAGAATCTAAAGATCTTGACGCCGCTACATTGGTGAGCATATTTTCGACATTGTGTGACATCGGCAGAATATTGACCGATATCCAGCATGGCCTGTCGATGACGCGGAGGTCATTTATAGTGCCGACGTTTAGCATCTTGTTAAAACAAATAGCCGATGTAACGCCAGTGGACACTTATCTTTTTGGCGAAAACTTATCGGAGAAACTTAAGTCTGCGAAGGAAGTGGAGAAGTCCGCGAAAGACATCACCAAATCCAACCAAAGTTCAAGTAAAAGTTACGTGAACAACAAGGAGAAGTTTGCGGGGCCGCCAAAAAATAAGAGCAATTTAAACTACAAAACCCCCTCCTCCAAGAAGAACTATCCGAACACGAATTTGAGGAAGAGGGGGCAAGAATCGAGGACACCACGCAACCAGCCATATCGTCGTCAAAGGACCCAGTGGTAAGTTATAAAGCAGGTCGAATAAAATATTTTATTAGCGAATGGGAAAAGCTGACACTCGATCCCTCCATACTGAAATGCGTTCAGGGTTACAGTATACTTTTTGATAGCACTCCGACGCAGTTGTTTAAACCAACAGAACCTCAACTTTCCGTTGAAGAATGTGTCAGGATGGTAAAAGCCATTTCCCACATGCAAGAAATAGGTGCTGTTTTCCCATGCGACCCGTGCGAAGGTGAATTTTTATCTTCTTTTTTCTTAAGGCAAAAATCTAACGGCGATGACCGATTTATTTTAAACCTTAAGAAACTGAACAAATTCATCACAGCAACTCACTTTAAGATCGAGGACCTTAAAACAGCC
This sequence comes from Leptopilina heterotoma, assembly GCF_015476425.1. Lineage (NCBI taxonomy): Eukaryota > Metazoa > Arthropoda > Insecta > Hymenoptera > Figitidae > Leptopilina > Leptopilina heterotoma. The sequence continues at coordinate 784,529 of NW_025110850.1, forward strand.
TTGCGGCTAGTAAGTAGAAATTGTTTCATGTCGGTGATTGATATCAAAGATGCTTATCTTATGATACCAATAATAAAAGAACATAAAAAATTTCTCAGATTTCGTTTTCAGGGGGTCACTTACGAATTTAGTTGCTTACCTTTTGGGCTTTGTACAGCACCACTGGTTTTTACAAAACTATTAAAGCCGGTGGTACAAGTACTAAGAAACCAGGGCATTGTCTTAGTCATCTACTTGGATGATATACTAATCATCGCTGAGACTGAGAAGCAATGTGGGAAAAACGTCACGATAGTTCGATCTCTTCTTAACAAACTGGGGTTCGTTATAAGCGAGAAGAGTCAACTCAAACCTTCAAGAATATGCACGTTTTTAGGTTTCGTTATAGATAGTGAAGCATTTTGTGTTCGACTAACAGATAAAAAACGAGTATCAATAGATCAAAAAATTCAAATCTTTTTAGGTAAAAAGACCTGCAAAATAAAGGAGTTAGCTCAATTTCTCGGAACATTGGTGGCTGCCTGCCCGGGAATCAAATACGGGTGGCTCTACACCAAAAGGTTAGAACGCGAGAAATATTTAGCTTTAGGAAATTGCGGTAATAATTTTAATGCTACCATTTCCCTCCCTAACCTGATTCAACCTGATTTGCAGTGGTGGTCTCTTAACGTAAAAACATCAACCAACCCAATCAGAGAATCTAAATTTGCAATTGAAATTTTCACAGACGCTTCGCTAACAGGTTGGGGCACGTTCTGCGATGGAAAAGTGGCTAACGGTCTGTGGAGCAAAAAGGAGCAGGAACTCCATATTAACGCATTAGAATTGATGGCCGCGTTTCTAGGGTTAAAATGCTTCGCCAAAAATTATTCTGAGTGTGAAATCCTCCTTCGTATGGACAACACGACGTCCATTGCCTATGTAAATAGAATGGGTGGGATTAAATACCCTAAGTTAACCTATCTTGCCAGTGAAATCTGGAAGTGGTGCGAGAAAAGAGACATATGGGTCTACGCGTCTTATCTACCGTCAAAAGCCAACGTAGATGCAGATGAACAGTCACGTATCCTTCCTGAAGAAACGGAATGGGAACTGTCAGATAGGTCATTCAAAAAATTAGAAAGAGAATTAGGGCCATTTAATATAGATCTGTTTGCGTCTAGAGTCAATGCCAAATGTAGGAAGTATGTGTCCTGGAGACGAGATCCAGACTCCATACTTGTCGACGCTTTCACTATGGATTGGCGAGATCAGCTTTTCTATGCATTCCCTCCTTTCGCACTTATCTTGCGAACCCTTCAAAAAATAAAAATCGACCAAGCCGAAGGCGTGGTTGTGGTACCAAGGTGGCCTACCCAGCCTTGGTACCCATTATTCATGTCTTTAGTCGTATCAGAAATTATTACTTTCAAGCCAAGTAAAAAACTTCTTTCTTCCCCTCACAGAGATCTACATCCGCTTCACCACAGCCTTTCCCTGGTAGCAGCTCGCTTATCAGGGACGGTTTCAAAAGCAGAGGTGCGACAGAGGAGGCTGCAGAGATAATGGCGAAATCAATCACGGAGAAAACCATGAAGCAGTATGCAAAACCGATCCATCTATGGTGGGAACATTGTCGAGACAATCGCTGCAGCCCGTTTCATTGTTCGACGTCAGAATGCCTAAAGTATTTTACGAAAATTAACGAGAGCACAAAATCCTACAGTACTCTAAATGTACATAGAGCAGCTCTCTCACTTCTTATGGGCAATGAGCTTGGAAATAACGCAAGTATTAAAAGATTCTTCAAGGGTATTGCTGTCCTAAAGCCGCAGAAAGCAAAATATAATACCACCTGGGACCCGAAGCCGGTGCTGGATTACCTCTCATCTTTTTATCCTATTAACAATCTTACACTCGAAAAATTAACGAAAAAACTGGTTACAATACTTGCCTTGTGTACTGCACAAAGAATCCAAACTCTAACGCTGATTGAACTACAAGACATTAATCTGAGAACAGAGCCTATTACAATAAAAATCCCCGCACGAATAAAAACGACGAGGAGAAATGGCTACCAACCTTGTCTACAAATCCCGACCTTCACAGATAAACCTGAAATATGCGCCGCTACCACGCTTCGAGAATATATCCAAGTAACCAAGGCACTTAGACAAGGCAACCAGGAAAATGGAAAACTACTCATTACCGTCAATAAACCGCATCGACCTGCAACTGCTCAAACAGTCAGTCGCTGGATTAGGGACACTCTACAAGCCAGTGGTATAGATACGGAGACATACACCGCTTATAGCACTAGGCATGCGTCAACGTCAACCGCTGCCCGTCGAGGTGTAAACGTCGACTTAATTTGCAAAGCAGCTGGTTGGACAGCGAATTCTTCAACGTTTGCACGGTTTTATAACCGTCCCATTGTAAGTGAGGCTTCTTTCGCAGAAGCAGTCATTAGAAATTAAAAAAAAAAAAGAAAAAAAAAAAAAAAAAAATCCTTTTATTTTATCACTATAATAATGTTTAAATAATCAAACGAACTGTTTCGTATTTATATATTTCGTATTCTTACAACATTGTTTCTAAAATATAATTAATAAAAATTATATGTTTAATTCAACAAAAACGCAAAACAGAAAAATCATTATTCACTTTAAAAATCTACCTGTGTGATCTAGAGGACGAGGCGGCGAAGTACAATTGAACGATTGAACGAACTTACCTAAAGTGAAGTTCAATCATAATTGTATAAGCCGCCTCGTCCTCTAGATCAAACCCACCACTCCCATAAACAAAAGTTGTTAATTTACCCGGTCATGATTTTTATTGCAACTGTTTTGCTAAACTTTCAAATGTAATGACGAGCAGAGGGCTAGATAATAGGACGCCACCTGTTGGAGGCGCTAAAAGTTTTTAACTTTGAAATTATTGTGGCGGAACGTATAATACCACGGTACTACCTGTGTGATCTAGAGGACGAGGCGGCTTATACAATTATGATTGAACTTCACTTTAGGTAAGTTCGTTCAATCGTTCAATTATTTTGATAAATAATAAAACTCATTGCAGAATGTGAATTTCTTTTAGTACATTTTTAATCAAATTCATCGAAAAATGTAAAGATTCTTAAAAAATTTATTAAAATTCGTCAAAAGAATTCAATTATTTAAAAATTTATTAAAAAAATTCTTTATGGGAATTCAATTTTCGGAAACATTTAATTATTCAATGAATTATTTATAATTTAATTCTCGTAAAATTTTCTAAGAAAATTTGATTTAAAAATGAATTTTAGTTAAAATTTGAGATAATAATAATTAAATATTAAAAGCATTATAGAGTGATTTTTTTTAGAAAGAATTGAATTTTGAAAAAGTTTTCATATTTTTAACTCACAATTCTGTGGAATTAATTTTTCTGAGAAAGTTTAATTGATTTTGTTTGAAATTATTTGAAGTTTTTATTTTCTAAAATATATTTAATTTCAAATAATTTACGATAATAATTGGTATTTTATAAAATTGAATTGTAAACAAATGAATTTGAAAATTCTTAAAGAACTTTTTCAAAAATTATTAAAAATAATGCATTTATCGAAGAATTTTAGTTATAAAAACAGGAAAAAATGATTAATTTTTTGAAAAGTTACAAATTATTGCAGAAATTAAATTATTATTATTTCAAGAGTAATAATATTCTTTGCAAAAATTAAATATTTTTAAAAAATAATAAAATTCTTCTCAGGGATTCAATTATTTTCACAAATAATAAATCTCATTGCAGAATTTCAATTATTTTTTAAAATTTTATTAAAATTCGACGAAAGAATTCAGTTATTTAAAAATTTGTTGATAAAATTCTTTATGGGAATTGAATTCTAAGAAACATTCAATTATTCAATAAATTATTTATTTTTGTATTTAAATCATTGAATTCTAGTAAAATTTTCTAATAAAAATTGATTTTCATTTCATAAAAATGAATTTCAGTTAAAATTTTAGATAATAATTGAATATTAAAAGCAATGTAGCGTGAATTTTTAGAATTAATTGAATTTTGAAATCAAGTTTTTCGAAAAAGTTTAATTGAATTTTTTTATATTATTTGAAGTTTATATTTTCTAAAATATATTTAATTGAAGAATTTACAAATTATTGAAATTTCGTAAAATTGAATATTGCAAACAAATAGATTTGAAAATTGTCAAAGAACTTTTTCGAAAATTATTAAAAATAATCGATTTAAAGAAGAATTTTAGTTAAAAATTGTTGAAAATAATAATTGAATTGATAATGATTTTATCACTCGGTCATCTTAAATTATTAGAAAATATGAAGAAATTGATCACTCCGAGTCGAAGACTCGGAGTTATCGATATCTTCATGTTTTATAGTTTAAAAAAATTTAATTTATAGTTTTAAGTAAAATGTTCCCTTATTTTACTTGGACTGGTTATATTTTTGTCAGTAATTGGTCCGTAATTTTTCATTTTTATTCCGTAAAGTCCATATTTTTAAAAATACTTTTCCTGGTTCGAGCCCTGTAAACAGAGAGACTTACCACTTTAGCTTCGAGAGCGACTTTAGCGAAGCCAAGTCGTTTTTTCCACATGAGTCGATAATAAGAGTCACCAAATTGCGCCTCGTAAACGCCACCAGGTGAAATTGCGAGCATATTTCCCTCCTTGAGAATTGATGAGCACGTTTGTACTGTGCCTGGAATGACTTTAAGAACATCGGATATAACTGACCAGCCAGGAACGTTGAAGAGAAAACGATCGGCAACAGTGTGAATTAATTTCGAATGGAATAGAAGCACCCTGGATAGGAAATAGTAAAGATCAGTGGGTATTGCACCATGATAATAGACAAACAATATTGGTTGATCCACGGGAATATTTTCGAGTCCAACAACCTCGTAGCCGTGCCATATCCAACCGTGAGCGTCCCAAAGTGCAGCGACAACTTTACTGCCCGCGTCTTTCCAATCAGCTTCATACGCCTGTCTCAATCTTTCCCTAGAAAAATAATTCAATAGAATGTAGCATTTAAACTAATTTCAATAGCAAAATAAATTTTATTTAATTATTTTTCAAATAATTGAATTCTTTTGTAAAATTTTATTAAAATAGCAGATATTGAAAATCATTGAATTGAGGAAAATTTTTGAAAATAATTGAAATTTTGCCAAGAATTTTATTAAAATTTTTGAAACTAATTTAATTTCGAAGAATTTAATTATTTCTAAAGATAATTGAAATAATGATCATTAAATAAAAAAAACCCCTTTAAAGACGTTTGAAAATAAAAAATCGCTATTTAAAAAAAAATTTCGTCCTCAAAGAGTTAAATATTCTTGAGCAGTAAATCAATTAACTCTACCATCAATTCCATCACAAGCACTTTTTCCATGAGAAGTTGCAAATAAATGCCATTCAATTAAAAAAAACATTAGTACAACAATATTAATAACTAAATTGATAAAGTTATTTTATTCGTACCATCAATTCCATCACAAGCACTTTTTCCATGAGAAGTTGCAAATAAATGCCATTCAATTTCAAAGAAACAAAAAACAATTGTACAAAATTGATAAAATTATTTTTATTCGTATATTTTTGTAAAATACAAACCTGTGTATTTTGTACACATAGAGTATCGATGCAGAAGCATACAGAAGTATCACAATCATTAATGGAAGTAAAAATGTAATAATAAGTGGCATCAAGAGCCAGGAAAGCCACAGTGTGAAGTCAACATCGATGTAATCAACTAAAAAAATTAATTTAAATAACATATAAATAGAAATCATCAAAAGAAATTCAATGTATATTCCCATCTATAAATGAAATTTTTAATTCTTCTAACTACAGTTACAAACTAAAAAATCTTATTTAATCAAAGTATAAAAAATACTTACCAATAATGTGTTCAATACTGTTCCAAAGATTCGATATGGAAAACATTTTTAAAAAAAGAAAATTTATATTATGTAAATACAAAAAATAATAAATATATAATATGTATATAACTTCAGACTTTCTTGAGAAAGAATACGTTGAATGACTCGCACATATTGCATATAAAGACAAAGACGAAGAACGAGTTTTTTTAGAAACAAAAACCCGTTAAACGTCAGTCAACAACGTAATTTGATTATTTTGTGTAACGATTTCGATTTCTTCCTATATTTATTTCTCACATTAAAACTGTGATATATTAAATTTTCATATACAATTCCCGTTTTTCTATTTAACAACATTCGTTGTTTCACTTATTGACTTCATTGTAAAGTCATCGCGAACAATTTTAAAAATGTTAATTTAATCGTGATTCGCATTTTCGACATTTTAATATATAATTTTTTTTCTTTTCTTTTACTACAGGGCCTGTATATTTATGATGCGACGAGACGTTTCTCACTAATTTTGAGGTTATGTACGTATTCGATAATCGACATTCGACTGATCAAGAAATCGAATTTAAATTTTTTGTCAAAAAAAAATTAACAATTACCTCTTGAATTACCTACAAAGTGTGTAGAATATTTTTTCTAAGATAATTGATAAAATAATAATAGGATAGAAATTTTAAAATTCCTGTGAAAGTGGCCGAACTTTTAATTAAAAGTATAAAAAATTCAGATTTTCAAAGATTTTAATTTAAAAAATTTACAAATAAATTCAATTATTATACCTAAAACTTTAACTATTATATTGAATAATTGAAATCTTTCGACGAATTTTAATAAAATTTTTTAAGAATAATTAGGTACATTTTTCGAGGAATTTGATTAAAATTATATTAAAAATAATTAAAATTCTGCAATAAGTTTTATTATATTTTTGAAAGTAATTGAATTTTTGCGAAGAATTTTTAATAAATTTTGAAAATAATTGAATTTCTCCATGCATATAGAATTTTAATAAATTTTGAAAATATAATTGAATTCCTGCGAAGAATTTTATTAATTTTTAAAAATAATTGAATTTCTGCTAAGAATTTTAATAAATTTTGAAAATAATTGAATTATTCATTATAAGAATTTTAATTTAAAAAAAAAGTAATTGAATTCCTTCATAGGATTTTATTATTTTTGGAAAATAAATGAATTGCTGTGAATAATTTTATTAATTTTTGCAAATAATTGAATTTCTGCGAAGAATTTTATTAAAAGTTTTGAAAATAATTGAATTCTTGCGAAGAAAATTATAATTCTTTCTGGGAATAAATCAGATAAAATTGTATTCAAAGTAATTGATTTCTTATTAAAAAATATTCTAATTAATATTAAATTTTTTTTAAATAATTAAATTCATTTGAAAAATTTTATAAAAATTGCATTGAAAATAATTGAAATTCTACAATGTGTTTTAATATTTATGTTATTATTTTTCTATTTGTAGGACCCTAATTGAAATTGAAATTTTTTAATATTTATGAAAATAATTGAATCCCTGTAAAAATTTTAATATTTATGAATAATTGAATGATTGCGAAGAAATTTATTTTAGAAAAGAATTGAATATTCGTGTAGAACTTTGTCAAAATTATTTTTAAATAATTGAATTATTTTCTTTTGAAATTTTATTAAAATAATAGATATACAAATTATTGAACTAAGAAAAATTTTTGAAAATAATTGAAATTTTGCCATGAATTTTATTAAAATTTTTAAAAATAATTGAATGCTTGTGATGAATATTGTTATTTATGAAAATAATTGACTTCCTTCGAATGATTTTATTATTTATGAAAATAATTAAATTTCTGAAAATAATTTAAAAATTTATGAAAATATAATTGAATTACTGCGAAGAATTTAATGCCATATTTTAAAAAATTTGATTTTTTCGAAAAAATTTTATACAAATTCTATTTTAAATAATTGAATTCGTGCGAAATTTTTATTTTTTTTGGAAAATAATTCAATGTTCGTGTAGAATAATATTATCAAAATTATTGTTTAATAATTGAATTCTTTTGGGAGATTTTATTAAAATAGTAGAATAAATTGATTAAATTGAATTCTTGTGATGAATATTGTTATTTATGGAAATAATTGACTTCCAATTGACTTTAATGCCACATTTGGTTTTATCGGAAAAATTTATGCAAATTTTCTATTTTAAATAATTATTGAATTCGTGTGAAAATTTTACTTTTTTGGAAAATAATTGAATTTATAATAATTCGTGTAGAATATTATCAAAATTTTTGTTTAATAATTGAATTCTTTTGGAAAATGTTTAAAAAATAGTAGAATATTAAAAATCATTGAATTAAGAAAATTTTTTGAAAATAATTGAAATTTTGACATGAATTTTATTAAAATTCTTTAAAAAAATTGAATTTTGGCGAAGAATTTTGCTATATTCATTTATAAAGATAATTGAAATGTTGACAATTGTTTTTTAGGTTTTTTAAAAATAATTAAATTTCTGGGAAGAATTTTATTAATTTTGAAAACAATTGAATTCTTGTGATGAATACAATTATTTATGAAAATAATTGAATTTTATAAAAATTCTTGAATGTATGTAATTGAATTTTGGAGAAGAATTATTTTGCTATTCATTTATATAAAGATAATTGAAATGTTGAGGAGATTTCTTTTTTAATTTTTGAAAATAATTGAATTTCTGGAAAGAATTTTAATATTTATTAAACTAGTCGAATTGCTTTCAAAGAATTGCGTTAAAATTTTTAAAATTAAAATTAATTTCAATATACATAATAATTGAAATTAAAATTTTTCCAAAAAAATATAGGTACATACCTGTAAATTTGATTTTAGCGCCTCATCGTGACGAACCTGAAATTCAAAATGTCGTTCGTCTTTTGTCAAATAGGTTAGGACGGGGGTGCATTTGCAGCAAACTTCAAGTGACTTTGTAGTGTGGCGTGTGGCATTTCCCTGGGCGATTTTTGCTGGTAGTGTGTGGTGACCCTGGAAATACATTTCATTTTTACGAGTCTTTATTTCGTGTTTAATATTTTTTTTTGCCATGAAATATTTCGTCCGCGTATTCCATTATAGTCACAATTAAATATAATAACGTAACAATAATAAAACGTTCTGGTTGAAACGTGAAATATCGTTGGGCGTGTGCAACATTATAATCACAAACACGCCTAACCGATATACCCTTTCATTCTCTCTTGTCGTCGAAGTCGTCGTCGTCGTCGTTGTGGTGTATATGGCTTTGGAAAGTTTCGATTTCACAAGCATATGACGTGCATCGCGAGTCATTATACGGAAAAGGAGCGAAATTTGCCCGTCGTTTACCAGGCAAATGAAGGTAAGCCAATTAAAATCAATACATTTAATATTTCTCTTTTTTTCCAACGTCTTTTTCTAAAGTGTGTATATATGATAATCGATTAAAACTCTCGCGCATTTGGTCCTTTTCAAAAGCCACGTAATCGCTGCAACATGCGCGCAGCTTCCTTTCATCCGACATTTATTGTTTGGAATTTCGAATAAAAAAAAAATAATAATTTCCAAATATTTACATTGATCTTTCGTTTTTATATCCTTCAAAAAATAGTCATCGTTTGTCATAGAGGAGTGAGAGTAAATGGAAGTCAATTGTGTGTACGGTCGTTCGGTTTGCCATTCGTCAGGAGTCTAATTTTCCTTATTTTCTCTTTTTTTATTTTCTTTTATTTCTTTTGTGATGTGAATAGTTATTTTTTCATTAAATTGATTAATAATTTAATTATTGTTAGATACGTTTCTAATTTGTATAATTATTATTTATATTGCAACTCGAATCAAATGTCAAATATCAAGAGATTTTATATCAATTTCGGGATTGACCTTTTATCGGAACACGTGCACTTATTTTTGATAGTGGTGGGGGTACCGGTTTATTTGACATTAATTTCCCGCCTTTTTTCATGTCTACTCCGTTAACATACACAAAATCTGACTTATGATGTACATTTATTTCGTTGCACTGGTTGCACTTCACATGTAAAAAAACATTTTCTTTCGATACAAAGTCATATGGAGAGATTAAAATAATTATCTCGAAATTTGAATTATTATTTTCCGTTTCACAATTTAACCCAGGAATTAGCAGGTGTTACTTTCAATAAACGGAACAAGAAACAAAAAAAATAAAGTCTGTAAAATTATTACTTTACTGTTACTATTTATTGTGTTTATGTTTTAAAACAGTTTTAAAACTTAAGTAACACATTTTATAGTACATATTTATATAGGTTACTACTTTTCAAGAAAAAGAAACAAAATTACTGAGACTTTACTTGTTTTTTATAGTAACTTGTAACTTTTGGAAAAAGCTACATACTCACTTACTTTTTTAGCAAAGATTAATTTTTTATACCAAATGGAAATTTTATAAAAAGTAACTTACTAATACTTATTAATTATAAACTTACTAATTAATAATAATTTGTTAATTGTTACTTTTTAGTAACTTGTTACTTTATACTAATTTCTCACAGATATACATTTTAGTAGTATCTGAGAAATTTTATAACTTCTTAGATTTATAGTATACCTTGTTAATTTTATAGTAAATTGATACGTTTACAGTAACTTTTCTCTTTTACAGTAAATATCAACGATTATAGTAACTTGCTACTTTTATAGAAAGTTTTAAATTTACAGTAACTTGTTACTATTATAGTAAATTGTTACTTTCTTAGTATGTTCCTTGTGATTTTTAAAGTAATTCGTTACAATAAAAGAAATATTTATACTTATAGTAACTTGTTACTCTTAGGGTTCCTTGTTACTTTCACAGCAACTCGTAACTTGCTACTTTATCAATAACTTTTTACAATAACAATAACTTCTCTATTTAACAGTAACATATTACTTTTGGAGTAACTTTTTACGTTTATTGTAAAATGTTACGTTTATAGTAACTTTTTACGTTTATAGTAAAATGTTACTTTTAGAGTAACTTGATACGTTTATAGTAAAATGTTATTTTTTGAGTAACTTGTTACTTTTACAATAAAATGTTACTTTTTGAGTAACCTGTTACTCTTACAATAAAATGTTACTTTTGGAGTAACTAGATACCTTTATTATTAACTTGTTACTTTCCTAATAAATTGTTACTTTTACAATAAAATGTTACTTTTGGAGTAACTTGATACGTTTATAGTAAAATGTTACATTTGGAGTAACTTGTTACTTTAAAATAAAATGTTACTTTTGGAGTAACTTGATACGTTTATAGTAAAATGTTACTTTTCTAATAAATTGTTACTTTTACAATAAAATGTTACTTTTGGAGTAACTTGATACGTTTATAGTAAAATGTTACATTTGGAGTAACTTGTTACTTTAAAATAAAATGTTACTTTTAGAGTAACTTGATAACTACAGTTAAATGTTACTTTTGGAGTAACTTATACTTCTATATTAACTTGTTACTTTTCTAATAAATTGTTACTTTTACAATAAAATGTTACTTTTGGAGTAACTTATACTTTTATATTAACTTGTTACTTTTCTAATAAATTGTTACTTTTACAATAAAATGTTACTTTTGGAGTAACTTATACTTCTATATTAACTTGTTACTTTTCTAATAAATTGTTACTTTTACAATAAAATGTTACTTTTGGAGTAACTCATACTTTTATATTAACTTGTTATTGTAGAGACATTTTTTACTATCTCAGTAATTTGCTTCTTTTCAAGTAACTTTTTTCATTTGTACAGTAAAATGTAACTTTTAAAATAACACGTAAGGGGCCGTACACATAATACGTCACGCGGCTAGGGGGAGGGACGGGGTCTGAGAATTGTGACTAAGTGTGACATGGGGGAGGGGGGGTGAACTCATGTGTTACGTCACAATCTTTTAAATTCAAAGATTATAAGAAATTATATGTGACAATGGCACTTTTTCTAAATAAAACAAGTTAAAAATGCTCTAAACTATTTAATATCTATTATATGTACCTGTTTAACATCTATTGGTATATTATTTATAATATGATAAGTAATATATTCTCTTAATTTGAATCAGTTAAAAATCATGGTTTTAACTTAGAATCAGCAGTGACTGACTTTTTGCTTCTTAATCAGTTAAAAATAACTGAAAAATTATCCACAAAACACCGAAATTTTTCTAAATATGTATATTAAAGATTTGCTTGCATACTTCGAAAAATTTACTTGCAAAGTTTATTTTAAAATTGTGTAAAGATTTAAATTTCTCACTCCAATAAATGTTTATCCTCAAATTTTCTTAAAAATATAGCTTGAAACTTTCCTGAACATTTGAATTGCATTTTCGACTATACTTTCGTGAAAATTTTCCTGAAAATTTAAGTTAAATTTTCAGGAAAGTTTTGCGCTAAACATTTATTGAAGTGAATTAGAAATTTTGAAAATCTTAGTTCCTATGGAAAAATAAAAATGGTTAATTATTTATTTAGAAATATGAAGTTATTGGTGTTTTTGAATAATTTTACAATTAAGGAAATTCGTAAATAAATGTAATAGAACATTTTTTTTGAGTATCTAATAATTTTTAGAGTGAATCAGAATATTCTTTATGGTCAGGGAAAAAGTTAAAATTTTGTCTGGAAATCAGGGAAAAACAAAATTAAGTTTTTGTGGCAAACCTGATATTGCAACAATAAGTGCAAAAAAAATTTCTAATTGTAAATTTATTTTTAAAATTAAGTATATTTTTTATAAATATTAAGTGAAAGAACAAATTTTCCGAATGCAAAGCTTAAAAAACTTTTTAGGCATAATATATGATAGTATTTTGAAAGCATAAAAAACGTCTCGTTGAAAAGCATAAAGTTCCTGTCCCTATTCATAGCATTTCAATAAAATGGTAATTTTGTGTTTTTACTTATCATAACAGCTTGCCTCTTTTGTACTAAAGTGTTAATTTTTTCCAAATTCTAACTTTCTGGCGTTACGAAGATGTTTCTTTAAAAAGATTACTGAACTTACTTTTTATAGACTATATTATTGTAATATTTCAATAAATAGTAACATTCTTCAGTTGCTTTTGTTAAATTTGTTAACACGTCACTATACTGTCCATTAAAAAGAAAAAAGAAAAAGAAGTGGAGAAAAAGATGCTCATAATGCTTTATCGTTGTACGCTTGAATGAAATTGCCTTTATTTTAACGTTTTGAAATTTGAACGTAATTGTCATTGATGGGAGAAATAAAATTTGTAAGTCGATTGAATTTTGGGTGGCAGATAATGACAGACGATGAAGCCACCCTGGACTCAATGGACACGGAGGAAGATATTTTCAGCCCTCGCGGGCGCAGGAACAGTGGCCCAAATGCACGAAGAACAAAAAGCCTTCGCACACTGCGATCTCACGCCTCAACAAGTCCACATATTGCCGCAAGACATAATCTCAGCGTTCGGCGTAGTACACGCAACAGAATGCAGACCTACGATAATCTCAACACTAGTTGGATTCTAGGTACTGAATTCTAGAAGCAACCAAACAAAAAATTTTAATTCTCGAGATTCTGATTTCGAAAAAAACAATACAAAAATTTAATTCCCAGGATAATTTTTTCTCTTAATAAGTTTCCTGAAGTTGACGTCAAATCTAAAAGCGTAAAAGCTTCTAAAAGATAAAGTCATCTTTTTTTGGCCTTTAAACATCGTCGTCAATTTCAGGGACTTTTTTTATAATTAAATTATTTAATATAAAGCCGAAAAGAGTTTTTCTTCTCTGCTAATTGATAGTTTTTGATTCAGGAACCCAAACATTGAAGGGATATCCAATGTTCCCGCAAAATGGATCGTCATCGGAGAAAGAAATGGTGGACGATGTCCCGGAACGTAAACGTGATCTCAGAGATCGAATGCCGCTTAGATCGAGGGAGAATCATCAGTCGAAGGTTACGACTCGTCATATTCGTGATCGAGCGGAACACGACAGACCAATTCGTGAATTGCGCGAAAGACCGGAGCGCGAACATAATGAGAGAGCGAATCACGATCATAAAACCAGATCGGAAAGAGAGAAAAATATTCGCGACATAAAGGAGCGTAACGAGAGGGAAATTAAGGTGAAATCTGAAGTGCACGATAAGTCCGATGTTAGAACAACGAATAATGAGGAAAAGGACACCAGGTATTTATTTTTTTATTTTTTAGTTGTATATTAACCACTTATTTTTTTAGAACACATTTTTAGTTGTATATTAATCAAATTTATTCTTTTTTAGAACACGCAAGTCTGACAGTCCTGGAAGATTGAGAGAAGGGCCTATTACTAGACATTCCGGTAGTTCACTTAAAGATAAAGCCAAGGCAGAAGAGAACGAAGCTGATGAGGAGAGTTCGCATGAAAGTGAAAAGGCCGGGAATAATTCCGATAATGGACCGGTAAATTATTTTTCTTAATTTCTTTCTTTTTAGGGTAAAATTTACTGACTTATCGTCAATGTTATATTTAGTGCTACTCATGGAAACATTAAAATTATTATCTAATTTTTTAGGGTTACACGGATATGTATACTCGGGTTAAGAGAACAAGACGAACGTCGCAACGACAATTGTCGAGAAGTAAAAAATTAGCAGGTAAAATATTTTTCAACTCATTTTATGACCGATGAATTCTTCACGAAAAATTACTTTCTTTCTTTATACAAAAACATATTTTCTACATACATATATTTATAATTTTTGTAGATATTTTACATAGTTTGTCGCCTATTTCCTACTTTCTCCTTTTTCATCCCTTTAAATTAATAAAATACCCTAAAATCATACATTTTCTCCCCTTTTGCTTCCTCATGAGGAAGTATTGTAATAAAAAAATTTTTCAAATTCGATTTTTTGACATATCTTTGTTATTTGACCTCGGGAATTCAAAAATGACATTTTTAAAATTAGATATTAAACTTTTAAAATACTTTTTTTGAACCTAATTCGATTAGAAATTACGAAATTATTGGTATTTTAAAAATCAAAAATTGTAAAAAAAATCTTACTTTAAAAAATTTTTTTTTAAATGTGGAAGTAACTTTAAAGTCTTATAAATAACTTGTAAAACTTTAAAAATCGCTTTAATTTATCTAGTTTTTAACATAATTCGATCAGAAATACAAAATTATTGTTATTTTAAAAACCAAGAAGTATGGAAAATATCATTTTCTCAATTTTTTTTTTTATGGACTTAACCAAAATATTTCAAATTCGATTTTTTAGAATATTTTTTATGTCTTTTTTGATCTCAGGAATTAAAAAATTACATTTTTATAAATATCTCTAGCTAAACTGTGAAAAATGAAAAATTAATTTTGAAAATCTCCATGAGGAAGCAAAGTTTTTGATGAAATAAAAACAATAAATTCATCTTCTAACTTGGCAGCGGTTTTTTCCTTATTTTTATGAAAAATTTTTTTAAATTGTCATTTTAATAAAAAAAATTTACTATTTTAAAAATTAATTTTTTTAGCAAAATTGTTCAAATACTTTTTTCTCGAACATTATAATTAGCTATTAAAAATTCTTATTTTTAGAGTAAATTTTACTATTTTTGAAGTAAACATTTCTAATTTTTATAAAAAAAAAAGTTGTACCTGACAATAGTAAAATGCTATTCTGGAAATAACAATTTTTAATATTAAATTTTACCATTTTTGAAGGAAATTTTTCCAAGTTTCAAGTTAATTTTACTAATTTTTTTTTCTGAATTTACTTCATATTCTTAAATATTTTAAAATTAATTGAATTTTGAAGGAGTTGCGTTTACAATTCTCATAAATAGATGAACTTCAAAAGGTTTTAAATGGAAATTTTAGAAAATTTAAATTTTCAATAAATTTAATTAGAAATTTTAAAGAACATAGATTTTTGAAAAATTTTAATAATTCAAATTCTTCTGAAGTTAGTTCAATTTTTTAAATATATTTAATAAATTATTAATAATAATAAATTTATAGAAGAATATTTTCGTTAAAAACACTACAAAAAATTAATTTTTGGAGAAGTTGCAAAATAATTATGTTAAATTATTTTCAAAAGTTATGAAATTCTTTGCTAAAATTCAATAATGTAAAAAAATTTATAAAAATTCTCATCAAAATGTCAATTATCTATATAAATAATAAAGTTCTTCTGTGAAATTCAATTATTTTCAAAAATTTTCATGAATTCAAAGATTTTCAATATCTACTATTTTTATAAAAATTTTCCAAAGAATTCAATTATTTAAAAGAAATTAGAATAAAATTCTTTAAAAACATTCAATTATTTAAAAACATTTTTATAAAATTCTTCGCAAGAATTCAATTATTTAAAAAAAAAATGTAATAAAGTTCTCCGCAAGAATTGAATTATTTTTATAAATAATAAAATTCTTCTCATGAATTAAATTATTTTTAAAAATCTTAATAAAATTCGTTTTAAGGTCATGTTATTCAGTGGTCATGTGTCCCATATACTTTACTATGTGAACACGTGACTACTGAATAACATGACCTTAAGAATTCAATTATTTTTGAAAATGCAATTAATTTGAAAAATTTTATTGAAATTTGTCAAAAGAATTCAATTATTTAAAAATTTCGTTGCTAAATTTTTTTATAAGAATTCAATTTTAAGAAACATTAAATTATTGAATATATTGTTTACTTTTGTATTTAAATAATTCGATTCTCATAGAATTTTCTAATAAAAATAAATTTTTTTGAAAAAGTTTATTTAATTTTTTGTTGAAATTATTTGATGTTTTTATTTTCTAATATATATATATATATATATATATATATATATATATATATATATTTAATTAAAGAATTTCCGAATTGAAATGATGAAAATAATTTTGAAGTAGTTACAGTAACAATGTTCGTATAATATAAATTAATGATTTTATCACTCTGTCATTTTTAATTATTATAACTTTAGAATTTCAAAAAGGTTTGAATTTGAATGTTTTGAAGAATTTTAATTCCTATGGAAAAATAATAATGATTAAATATTTATTTAAAAAAGAAGTTATTGATGTTTTCGAATAATTTTACAATTAAAGAAATTCGTAAATAAATGTAATAGAATATTTTTTTGAGTATCGAATCAATTTTAGAGTGAATCGCAGAATATTCTTTAGGGTCAGGGAAAAAGTCAATGTTTGGAAATCAGGGGAAAGCAAAATTAAATTTTTGTAGCAACTTTGTTTTGTAATTTGTTACAATCTCCAAAAGGAATTTTTCCAATAAGAATTAAAAAAAGTGTGTTTCTTTACCAATTTTGCACCAAAAAGTCAATAATAATAATTGAAGATTGTTAAATTTTATCTCATATGGTTAGCAGAATTTTTAATGTAAATTTTAATATTTTGAAACAAAACGGAATTTTATTTTATTGTTTACGCTTTTTTACAGTTGAGGACAGTGATATGAGCGAGTCAACGGACACACCAGGTCCACGAAAATATAGCTTACGTCAGAAAAAGCCAACAGTTGACAGATTCCAGGCAAATGTCGAACCAGTTCGCCGATCGATTCGCGCCTTAAGAAGCGTTCTCAGTAATTCGATACGGCGTCGTAAGCATCGAAGCAAGAGTTCGAGTTCAAGTGACTCGACCGACTCCGAACCCCAGAGATACGACAAGAAGAAGAGCAAAAAAGCGAGGTAATTTAAATTCAACAATTACGTTTCAAAGTCAATGAGAATTTTCAAAAGTCAAAATATTCAAAATGTTCCACGAGAAACTAATATTCACTCTTTTTTAATTAGACAAAATATTATACAACAAGGAGGACCACAAGATCGAAAGGCGGACATCAGTCCAATAACATTGGACACGAATATTAGTTTTTCCGATGTCGGTGGATTGGAATCGCATATTCATTGTCTCAAGGAAATGGTCGTATTTCCAATGATGTATCCCGATGTTTTCGAACGATTTCACATAACACCGCCAAAGGGTGTGTTGTTTCATGGACCGCCAGGCACTGGAAAGACATTGATAGCGCGCGCTTTAGCAAATGAATGCAGTCAGGCCAATAGGAAGGTGGCATTTTTTATGCGCAAGGGCGCTGATTGTCTATCGAAATGGGTCGGCGAGTCGGAACGTCAGCTACGTTTACTTTTCGAGCAAGCGCAACAAATGAAACCATCAATTATTTTCTTCGATGAAATTGACGGCCTCGCACCTGTTCGAAGTACAAAACAAGATCAGATTCATGCCAGTATTGTATCGACACTACTTGCACTTATGGATGGCCTCAGCGATCGGGGAGAGGTGAGAAAATTTTATTTTTCTTACCTTCAGGATTTTATGACTTATTTTCAAAATTTGCAACTTTTTCGACTTTTCTTCCAAATATTGCAATGAAATATCACATTTTTAGTAAAAAATAAATTAAACTTATTTTGATTTTTATAGTATAAAATATAACTATAGACAAATCTTTCAAAAATTATTATCTTCTCAAGAATTCAATTATTTACATAAATAATAACATTCTTCGTAAGAATTAAAGTATTTTTATAAATATAGTAAAATTTTTTCCAAAAATTCAATTATTTTCAAACAAAATTTTAATAACATTTCACGAATGAATACAATTATTTTCTAAAATTTTAATAATTCCTTCGAAACAATTCAATTATATTTATAAATAGCAAAATTCTTTGCAAAAATTCAATTATATTCAAAACACTTTCACGAAAGAATTCAATTTTTTTTCTTAATTCGTTATAAAAAATTTCAAAGGATTCAATTATTTTCCAAAATTTTAATGAATTTTTCGAAAAAATTCAATTATTTTTTAAACTTTTAATAAATCTTTCGTTATAAAATTTTTCAAAAGAATTTTCAAAAATTTTAATAAAATTCAATAATTAAATGTTTAATTTCAATTATTAACATACACTTAAAAACTTAAAAGAAATTGTTTATAAAATTAATTATTTTTAAGATTTTTAATTAAAATTTTTATAGAAAATCCATTGTTTAAAAAAAAATTCACAGGAATTCTTCAAGAAGAGTTTAATTAGAATTATCAAAAATTTTAATATATTTCTTCTTGAGAATTCAATTATTTTTCTAAATAATAAAATTCTTCGAAGGAATTCTATTATTATCAAATTTTTTGCACCAATTCGATGATTTTCAATAAATTAATTTTAAAAATGAAAATTATTTAAAATTGAAATTTTGCAAAATTCAATTGAAAATAATTGATTATTTTCAAGTATTTTAATGAATAATCTTATAAATATAATTTTAAAAATGATAATTAATGAAAACTAGCTTCTAAAAATTATATAAAAATATTTTTGAAAAAAATAATTCTTAAAATATTTCTATTATAATTTTTTAAAAATCATTATTTTTTATTTATTTTTCCACAGGAATTAAAATCTCAAATAACTTCAATGAAAAAACTTTTAAAAATTAATTATTTCTAAAAATTGCAACTGTAATTCTTTTAAAATTCAATTACTTTTTTAGAATTTTTGAATAAAATTATTCAAAACTTTAAGAATTTTTTAAGAAAAATAATGTAATTAATAATTTTTCAAAATAAAAATTTAAATATTTTTATACTTCTGCTTCCCTAAAATTTTCTAACAATTTTAAATATGTTTTAAAATTTAATTAATTCGTAAAATTTTTGCTATAACCCTTTAAATATTAAATTATTTTCTAAAATTTTAACTGGAATTTTTTTAAATCAATTCCTATCAGAGTTCAAGTTTGAGAATTTAATTATTTAAATAGAATAATTTTTGTAAATTCATAAAATAATGTACTTTTAAAAATTCAATTATATTTCTAGATAATTTTTAAAGATGAAATAGTAAAATTCTTTAAAACATAAAATTTTACAAAATTTCCAGTTGTTTAAATTTTTTGAAAATTATTTTCGTCAATTCAAGTAGGTATACCTTCCAAAAAATAACAATTACTATTTTTCAAAAACTTAATTCTCTTCTGAATTTTAAAATTTCAATAATTTTTGTAAAATAATTAAATTATTTATTATTTATATTTAATAATGTTCTTTGTAAGAATTGAATAATTTTTATAAATAATAATATTTTTTAGATTAAATTCAATTATATTTAAAAAAAAATTAATATAGTTCTTCGTGTGAATTCAATTACTTAAAAAAAATAATAAATCTCATCGCAGGATTTCAATTATTTAAACAAAATTTAATAAAATTCTTCCCAACAGTTTAATTATTTTTATAAATGATAAAATTCTTCAAAAAAATTCAATTACTTTTAAAAGTTTTAAAGAAATTTATTTCAAAACTTGAATTATTATTTAAAAGTAACAAAACTCGTCGCAGTATTTCAATTATTTTTAACAATTTTATTAAAATTCTTCGAAAGAATTCAATTATTTTTAAAAATTTTAATAAAGTTCTTCGCAAGAATTCAAAATTTTTATAAATAATAAAATTTTTCTAAAAAAAAAAATTTTTTTTTTTTTTTAATTTTATTATCGTTAAAAACCAAATTTTCTTCAGAATTTTTAAATTTCAATAATTTTTGTAAAATAAATAAATAAACTACTAATCTTTCAAAATTAAATTATTTTTTTAGAATTTTTGAATAATATTATTGAAAACTTTTAATTGTTAAGGAAAAAAGAAATCATGTTCATGTTTAAATTTTAATTCTTCATTTAAATTCTTCAAAAATTTGATTATTTTTTTATATTTTTCAAAAATTCTATTATTTTTAAAAGACTTTATTAAATTGCCAAAAATTATGGAATCACTTTCGAAAAATTATCAAAAATAATTCATATAAAGATGAAGTTTAGTTCAGAATTGTAGAAAATAATTAAATTTTGGATGGGTTATAATTAAAAATTTTCAGATATTATTAAATTTCAGAAGGTTTTAAGCTGAAATTTTTAAAATTTTATTTCCTGTGAAAAAACAAATATGTATTTAAATATTCATTTAACAAAATTATTGAAGTTATAAAAAAAAAAAAAAATTTCTGTGACGACACTTAATTTTATTAAACAACTTTTCGATTTTTTTTTTGTATTTTTAATCGACTAAAGCGACTTTTTTTATGATTAAAAGTTTTTAATGTAAAGTTATTAAATTGCGTGAGTGTTTAAAAATTGTTTTCTTTCAGGTGATAGTTATAGGGGCCACTAATAGAATAGACGCAATTGATCCTGCATTGAGACGTCCAGGACGTTTTGATCGTGAACTTTTCTTCCCGCATCCGGCAATGAAGGAGAGACTTGAAATTTTAAGGATACACGTGAAAAAGTGGCAAAATCAACCGGGCGATCATCTTCTCGAGGCGTTAGCGGAAAAATCGACGGGCTATTGCGGCTCGGATTTACGTGCTCTTTGCACTGAGGCGGTGATACAGGGTTTAAAGAGGACATATCCTCAGATTTATTTGTCGAGCAATCGTCTTCTCCTCGATCCAGAGCGTGTGGAGGTAATTTCAAGTTATTTTATTACAAGTGCAGAATTTTAAAATTCTTTGAAATTGAAATTTCTTTGTCGCGGTAAATAGGGTGAAAATTTTAAAAATCGAAAAATTTGTGTTAAATTTGCGCAGGTGAAAAAGAAAGACTTCATAAAGGCGAGTTCACTTCTCGTTCCGTCCTCTCATAGAGTGACGCCATGTGCAGGAAGAAAACTTCAGGCGTTCATGGAACCTCTTCTTGGACCAACGCTCTCTCAACTAGTTGACGTAGTGAAGGGAATATTTCCACAGGGCATTAATCCAGCTTTGGCGAAGTAAGTATTTTTCTCTTCTCTTTCTCTCTTTGTTTTCGCGCGCAGGCTTCGTACACAGTTACTAAAACCTACTATTTTTTACTTTTTTTTTACGATTTGCTAATATTTTGGATCCTTTTTTTTAGATTTGTGACACTAAAAGCAACTTTTTCCTCTTTTTTTGAAAATTTGCAGTACTTTAAATACGATTCGAGTTGAAATCAAAAAAATTATTCTCAAAACTTTTAGTAAAATTCTTATAAAAGATTCAATAAATTTTAATAAAATTCTCTCTAACGATATAATTATTATAAAAAAAATTTCAAAATTCAATTATTTTAGATATTTACTACTTTAATAAAAAATTCCCCCAAAGAATTCAATTATTTAAAAAGAAATTTTTTTAATTCTTTGCAAACATTCAATTATTATTATTTTTCTAAATAATAAACATTTTCACAGGAATTCAATATTATTTAAAAGCACAAATATAAAATTTTTCGAAGAAAAATCAATTATTTAAAAAGATTTTTTATAAAATTCATCGCAAGAATTAAATTATTTTTCTAAGTAACAAAATTCTACTTAGGAATTCAATTATTTTTAGAAGTAATAAAACTCATATCACAGGATTCAATTATTTTTAATGCAATTTTAAATCAATTCCTCAAAAAATTTTATTAAAATTTTTCGAAAGAATTCAATTATTTTTATAAATCATAAAATTCTTCTCACAAATTTTATTATTTTTGAAAGTTTTAATAAAATTCTTAACGCAAACATTTAATTATTTTCATAAATAATAAAAATTTGACAGGAATTCAATTATTTACAAATTTTTTTTTATAAAATTCTACGCAGAAATTGAATTAAATTTTCGTAGGTAATAACAAATTTTACGAGAATTCAATTTTTCTCAAGAATTCAATTATATTTTTATGAATAATGAAATTTATCGAAGAAATTCCAATTCTTTTCAATACAATTTTAAATAAATTTATCGCTAAATGCAATTATTCTGAAAAATTTAATTTAAATTCAATTATTTTCACAAACAATACGAATTTTCTCTGGAATTTAATTATTTAAAATTTTGTAATAAAATCCTTTGTTAGAATTCAATTATTTTTTAAAATATTAAAGTTCTTCTTACATATTCAATTATTTTGACAAATAAATATAATTCTTCGCAAAAATTCAATTAATTTCAAAAATTTTAGAAAATTCTCGTAAAAATTTCAATTATCTTTATAAATAATAAATTTCTTCACCGAAATTCAATTATTTTCAAAAATTTTACTAAAATTGTTGGCAAAATTTCAATTATTATCATAAATAATCAAATTCTTTTTAGGAATTCAATTATTTTCACAAACAAGACGAATTTTCTCTGGAATTTAATTATTTAAAATTTTGTAAGTTTGTTAGAATTCAATTATTTTTTAAAATGTTAAAGTTCTTCTTACATATTAAATTATTTTGATAAATAAATATAATTCTTCGCAAAAATTCAATTAATTTCAAAAAATTCAATTATTTTTATAAATAATAATATTTTTTCTGGAATTCAATTATTGTTAAAGGTTTAATTTAAATAAAAATCGTTGCAAGAATTTAATTATTATTAAAAGTGATAAAAGTGATGACGGGATTTCAATTATTTTTAATACAAATAAATTTATTTGTATTAAAAATACAATTTTAATCAAAAATTGTATTAAAATTCTTTAAAACAATTAAATTTTTTTTTTTAAATGTAACAAAGTTCTTCATATGAATTTAAATATATTATAAAAAATAAAGAATCTTATCGCAGGATTTCCATTATTTAAACAAAATTTCATAAAATACTTCCGAGGAACTCAATTATTTTTATAAATAATAAAATTCTTCGAAACAATTCAATTCTTTAAAAAAATTTAATAAATTTCTACGCAAGAATTCAATGGTTTTTAAAAGTTATAAAATTCGTTACAAGAATTCAATTATTATTAAAAGTAATAAAACTTATGGAAGGATTTTAATTATTTTTAATACAATTTTAAATTCATTCTTCGATAAATACAATTATAATTAAAAATTTTATTAAAATTCTTTTTAAAAAATTTAATTTTTTAAAAAATATTTAACACAGTCTTTCGTAAGAATTCAATTATTTCTTTAAAAAATAAGATTTTTTGATTAAATTCAATTATATTTAAACAAAATTTAATATATTTCTTCGTTTGAATTCAATTATTTAAAAAAAAACAATAAATCTCATCTCAGGATTTCAATCATTTAAACAAAATTTAATTGAATTTCTAGCCAGGAATTCAATTATTTTTTTAAAAGTTCAATAAAAATTGATTTAAAAATGAATTACCGAATAATCGATTTATTATTTATGAAAATAATAAATTGAATTATTGCAACGAATTTTATTATATTTTTTTTTAAATAATTGAATTTTTTGAGAAATTTTACTACTTGTAAAAATAATTGAATTCTTGCGAAGGATTCTTGTAAATAATTAACTTTTTTCTGAGAAGATTTTTTTTAATAATTTAAATTTTGTCATGTCATGTTTTGTAATAATATTTTTATAAGTTGTTGAATTTCAAAAAGCTTTGAATTTGAATGTTTTGAAAAATTTTAATTCCCACGGAAAAATAATAATGATTAGATATTTATTTAAAAAAGAAGTTATTGATGTTTTTGAATAATTTTACAATTAAAGAAATTTGTAAATAAATGTAATAGAACATTTTTTTTCAGTATCTAATAATTTTTAGAGCGAATTAGAATATTCTTTAGGGTCAGGGAAAAAGTTAAAAATTTTTCTTGTAATCAGGGAAAAATGAAATATTTGTGGCAACCCTGAAAAGGCTTTAGGATTGAAATCATTTAAAATATTTTAATTTCTGTGAAAAAAGTAAATTGTATTTAAATATTTATTTTTAAAAAATGGTTCTATTTTTTAATGTTAGATATTTAACATTACTTAAATTTTACTTTACAAACTTTACTTTAAATTAGAAAAAAATTGAGTCGTCAAATTTAATTTTTCGACAGTTACTTTTTTTTACTACTTTTTTCCATTCTTAAAAAAATTGAGTCGTCAAATTTAGTTTATCGACAGTTACTTTTTTTTACTGCTTTTTTCAATTCTTAAAACTCCTTTTTGAAAATAATTTATCGAGTACGAAGCTTATAAGTGGGAAAAGTAATTTTTTTGCATTTTTCACGAAACAATTGTAATTTTTTAAATTTTTCTGTCAATAGAGTGAAAGTAGCAAGAGGAGTTCACAGGCCACGACTCTTGATATCCGGTGGACCGATGGCGCAAAGTCAGAGTCCTCGACTCGCCCAGGCCTTAATCTATCGAATGGAGCATGTACCAGTGCAAACATTGGATGTGAGCGCACTTTTCGCCGAGAGTGCACGCTCACCGGAGGAAGCGTGCGTTCAAGTGTTCAATGAGGCCTCACGAAACGTACCGTCCATTATTTACATAAGATCAATCGACCAATGGTGGCCTCTCGTACCGGAAACAGTGAAAGCCGTTTTTCTCTGTCGCATCGCATCCCTCGATCCACCATTGCCAATTTTAATTCTCGCCACCAGTGATTCATCCTACAATGAACTTCCCGATCAACTCAAGAATTTATTCAGTGAACTACGTGGCGAAGTTCATTCAATGAATTCGCCCACTGAGGAGCAAAGATTTGTCTTCTTCAAGCATATATTCCTCGTGCAGAGTTTAAAACCACCGCACGTGAAACTCGATAAGCCGCGTGTCCTCGAGGAATTGCCAATTGCTCCCGAGCCAATGCCAAAGAAACTCTCTGAGGAGGAGAAGAAACTTCTTCGCGATAAAGAAGAAATTTCATTGCGTGAATTGAGGATATTTTTGAGGGAAATTTGTGCCAAACTCGCGAGAAATAGACAGTAAGAAGTTTTAAATTATTTTTTAAAATAAAAAAAAATTGTTTAATTTGAAATTTTTGGAAATTTTAATTTCTAATTTTTTTGTTTCTTTTTTAGATTTTTTATGTTTACGAAACCGGTGGACACGGACGAGGTGCCGGATTATAATACGATTATTGAAGAGCCAATGGATTTGGAAACGATGATGACAAAAATTGATATGCACTCTTATCTTTGTGCTCGTGATTTTCTCGATGATATTGATTTAATTTGTCGGAATGCTCTTGAATACAATCCTGACAGGTAAGTCCATAATATTATTTTTTTATTGTTTTTCCTTCCTTCTCTTCTTCATTATCATCATCTTCTTTTTCTCTTAAAAAAATCCCTTTTTCCGAAGCACTTTTTTCAATTGTTGCATAATAAATGAAATTTCTTTTAAAATATAGGACAAGAAGACAAATTTTAAAGAATAATTATTGTAAAATAAATTGTACACTGTTGAGTTGATTGTTGCATTGACTGACTTAATTCTATGAAATTGCATAGAGACAGACAGACTTTTAAGCAAACTTTTAAGAATAAGCAATAGCGTTGTTGCTTGAAGGAATCTAATCAAAGAATCCAAAAAATGATCCACGGGGTTTGGCCTTTAAGATTGTTACTAAGAAATTTTCGACAAAACTGGACTTCTAGTCTATAGTTTCTGTGTGGTACAAAAGCAGGAACTTTTTTGCTTAAATAGATATAATTCTTCGTGTGAATTCAATTACTTTTAAAAAAATAATATATCTAATCGCAGGATTTCAATTACTTAAAAAAAATTCACTATAGTTCTTCGCAAGCATTCAATTATTTTCATAAACAATAAAATTTTTCTCAGGAATTCAATTATTTTTAAAAGTTTTAATAAAATTCGTTAGCAAAAATTCAATTATTACTAAAAGCATTAAAACTCATCGCAGGATTTCAATTACTTTTAATATAATTTAAAAAAAATTCCTTGAAAAATGCAATTATTATTAAAAATTTTATTAGAATCCAATAATTTTATAAGTTTTTAAAGGAAGAAATATTCTTTGAAAGAATTCAATTATTTAAAAATTTGTTGATAAAATTCTTTATGAGAATTCACTTTTGAGAAACATTAAATCATTCAATAAATTATTTATTTTTATATTTAAATCATTGAATTTTTGTAGAATTTTCTAATAAAAATTGATTTAAAAATTAATTTCAGTTAAAATTGTAGATAATAATTGAATATTAAAATCATTATAGTGTGAATTTTTAGAAATAATTGAATTTTGAAAAGATTTTAATCTTTAAAAATCTGAATTTTTCATACTTTTAACTAACAATTATGTAGAATTAATTTTTTTGAAAAATTTTAATTTAATTTTTTTCAATTTAATTATGTTCCAAAATTTTTAAAACTATTCGTCAAAATTTCAATTATTTTCATAGATAATAAAATTCTTCTCCGAAATTCAATTATTTCCAAAAATTCTTGACAACATTTCAATTATTTTCAAAAATGTTCCTCAATTCAATGATTTTCAATATCTACTATTTTAATAGAATTTTCCAAAAGAATTTAATTATTTAAAAATAATTTTAATATTACTCAAACATTTAATTATTTTCATAATAAATAATTAAAAATTTAGAGGAATTCAATTATTTACAAATTTTTCATAAATTTCTTCGCATAATTCAATTATTTTCATAGATAATAAAATTCTTCGCATGAATTTAATTATTTTCATAAATAATAAATTTTTTCACTCGAATTCAATTATTTAAAAAATTTCAATAAAATTCTTCTCAAGAATTCAATTATTTCATAAATAATAAAATTCTTTTTAGGAATTCAATTCCATTATTCTTTAAAATTTCATTGAAATTCGTCGAAAGAATTTAATATTGAGAAGCACTCGGTGAATTATTTATTTTTGTATTTAAATAATTGAATTCTAGTAGAATTTTCTAATAAAAATTTATTTAAAAATGAACTTTAGTTAAAATTTCAGATAATAATTGAATATTAAAGGCATTATAGCATGAATTTTTAGAAATAATTGCATTTTTAAAAGGTTCCAAATTAAAATCTTTAAAAATCTGAATTTTTCATACTTTTAACTAACAATTTTGTAGAATTAATTTCATTGAAAAAGTTTATTTGAATTTTTGTTGACATTATTTAAAGTTTTTATTTTCTAAAATATATTTAATTGGAGAATTTCTGAATAATCAAAATTTAACGTAAAATTGAAGTGTAAACAAATAAATTTAAAAATTCTCAAAAAGAACTTTTTCAAAAATTATTAAAATTAATTGATTTAAAGATGAATTTTAGTTAAAAATTCTAGAAAATAATAATTAAATTGAAATGATGAAAACAATTTTGAAGAAGTTACAATAATTTACAATATTTACATATTTTAATCAAATTCTGCCCAAACATTTAATTATTTTGATAAATAATAAAATTTTCACAGGATTTTAGAGTGAATCAGAATTATTCTTTAGGGTCAGGGAAAAAGTCAAAATTTTGCCTGGAAATCAGGGAAAAGGCAGGAAAAAACGAAATTAAATTTTTGTGTCAACCTTGATGACTATTAAATAATTATAAACTTGAAATAAATGTCTAAAATTTGTTCCTTTCTATTTTCTCAAAAAGCTGATAAAATTCTGAAGAAGTGAAACCTTTACGACAA
The DNA here is from genome assembly GCF_015476425.1 of Leptopilina heterotoma. Classification (NCBI taxonomy): domain Eukaryota; kingdom Metazoa; phylum Arthropoda; class Insecta; order Hymenoptera; family Figitidae; genus Leptopilina; species Leptopilina heterotoma. The sequence goes on from NW_025110850.1 coordinate 812,857, forward strand.
AAGAATGTCAATTTTTCAAACAGATATTTTACAAATTCCCGATTTTCAATAATAATTTGCCTAATTTCTTTTTATCTTCCGAAGAAATAAACTTCTTTTAACGTTCATAGGCTCATCTGAATCGTATTTTTTTTATAAAATTTAGATTTTTTTCAAATAATTTATCTCTATATGTACATTCCTTTAGAAATTGCAAGTCATTAAAGTTGTTTGAAATTTTTAAACTTTTTTTATTCAATATTCTTGACTTGTATTTTCTAAAGAAATATACATAGATAAATTCTTGTAGGATGAAATTTCACTTCTATAAAAAAATACCATTTGATACGATTCAAATGAGCCTTTGAACGTTAAAAAAACGTTAATTTTTTCGTAAGATATAAAAAAAACTAGGTAAATTACTGAAAATGGGTTTTTTTAAATATTCGATTAAAAAATTAACATTTTTTTTTGTCGTTAAGGTGTCATTTTTATCAGAATTTTATCAGTTTATTGAGAGTATAGAATATAAAATTTTTGTTGTAACTGCAAAAACTACCCCTTGGGCATTAAAATTAAATTTTTATTACATTCACCAAGAATTTATGGTTTAAGAGTCGCCAAAAAGTGTTAATTCTTGAAGAAGAAATTTTTACAAATTTTATAATATTTTTAAATAAAATGGGGATTGAAAGGAAGAATCTGACAAACAATCGGAACAAAAGTTAATCCAATGTCATAATTTCGTATTTTAAAGAATTTTAAATTCCTTTCGGTAGAAGCGTGAGGAATTTCATTCTCTACATTTTGAATAAATTAAAGTTAAATTTGAATAAAAATTATACTTTTTTGTCAATAATAAATGATTTAAGTAACATAACATAAAATTTAACAAATGTTTCTTATTTACAGAAAATTGTAATTTTTATTCAAATGCAACTTTCAATCGTTTTAAATGTTCAAAATTAAATTCTTCGCCTTTCCACCAAAACGAATTAAAAATTTAATTTGTCTCTTTCTTTTAAATTACGAAATTATGACATAAAATTTTGATGACAAACATTTAGATAAAGTCATGTTTTCCAATTTAATTTATTTATTGGCTACTATAGATAAACTTTTAGAGGGAATGGTACCAACGATCATGCAAATTCTGATAAGCGACAATTGCTTTTACCAGGAAATTAGTTTGGCTTTTGAAAAGACTAATCAACAGTTGATTCAATTAACAATCAATAATAACAATAAAAAAAATTGATTTACAAAAATGCTTTTCTTGAAAAAAGTGACTTCCTAAAGTTGTTATTTTGCAATCATCTGGCACTCTTAATTTCTCTCATTTTTTCAACGGATAAATTAAAAATGTAGAATTAATTGTAATTTTAATGAAAATATTGAATCTCTTTCCTTGAGAATTTTTATTTTAAACGTATAAAGTTGTTTCTTCTTGAGATCTTCTTAAAACCACTTAGATTGTTTTCAATGCACGAGGGGGCGAATGAATATTTCTCCCGCGCATTTCTACTTTACCGATCGAACACAGATGGGAATGTCATGTGTGTAAATAAAAATGAAGAAGGCGGGGGAATATTTACGCGCCTCAGCACGCACCCTAATTAATATTAGAAAATAAAGAAGAAATGACAATTTTTGATATTTATTCTCAAGGATTTGATGAGTATATTAACTTTAAAAAAGAAAAAAGAAATTCCGTGTGAAAAATAATTGCGGCACATCTATCGGTCGTTTCCTCATACTGACATATATTCATTGTTGTGTGTTTTTTCATGTCAGCTTGCGCGATAGGCCCTCTCTCGGAATATTAAAGAGGTAGTTGAGTCTTTCCTGTTTTTTATCCATTGCTGTTGTTTGCATCGTAGAATTTAGTGGCTTTCAATAATTTCTTTATTATAGATAAATAGGGCTTTCCATGAGCAGGACAAACTTTAAATCTCAGATTTTTTTTATATTTTTACATTTTGTTGTCTTAGGAGTCAATTATAAGCTGTGAAAATAGTTTTGCAAATATTTTTGAAATTTCGATTATTTTGCAAGATCTTGTTATTTAAACTTTTTGAGTAACTTTTATTTCATTATTATTTTATTATTTTTTAATATTGTTATTAAAAAATAACGGTTTATATTTTTATGGGTACTAATGTAACGCCCGTCTATATAATAAATAAATAAATTTTTATTTCGAAATCTGTTGAAAAAAGGGTTCGATATGAAAATTGTAGGGAAATTATTGACTTTTAATAATATTTTCTTCGAAAATAAATAATTCATTTTTTTCTTTAATTTATTTAAAACAATAATTTTTAATTTTTTTACTCGATGCCCGTAAAATTTTTTCTGCAAAAAATATTTAAGTGAAAGTTTGTAGTGTCCTTAAAAAACCTTATTTTTCAATTTTCATAAAAACTATCTTTTTTAAATTTTTTTTTATCATTTTGAATGGAAAGCTGAGATTTTTTCCAATAAATTATGTAAATTTTAAAAATGGGACAACAATAGGTTTTCAAGAAAATAAAAAAAGAACAAATTTTTAAACACTTTTTGTTTATTTTATTAAAAAACCATTGTTGTCCCAATTGTTAACTTTATATAATTTTCTGGAAAATATCTCAGCTTTCCAATAAAAATAATGAAGAAAAAAAGAGGTAGTTTCTGTAAAAATTGAAAAATAATGTTTACTTTTGTAAAAACAGGGGTTAAATAATTTTTTTTGAAAAAAAGGTTTGGAATTTAAAAGAACACAAAAAATGTGGGCGGCTAACTTCTTACTCACTTTTTTTTAAAGAAAATTAGCAACTTTAAAAATAATAGAAATAATAGAATTTATTTCAAATAACTTACTTCTATTGAAGAACTGCCACATAGTTATTATTTGTAATTCATTTAATGAAGTATTTTTTAAAAAATTTTAATTTCAATTCTGTTGAAATTAGTTTCAATTTTAAAAATTTTAACGCAATTTTTTGAAACAATTAAAATATCTTAATAAATAACAAAATTCAATTATTTGAAAAAATTAAAAAAAAGTTCTCGTCAACATTTCAATTATCTTTATAAATAGCAAAATTTCACCGAAATTCAATTATATTCAGGAATTTTAATAAAATTCATTACAAAATTCAATGTTTTTTAGGAATTTTAATAAAATTCATTGCAAAAGTCAATTATTTTCATAAATAATAGTATTCATTACAAGAATTCAATTATTTTTAAAAGTAATAAAATTCAATTATTTTGAAAAATTTTAATAAAATTTAAGGCAAAGTTTCAATTATTTTCAAAAATTTTTCTTAATTCAATGATTTTCAATATTCTACAATTTAAATAAAATTTCTCAAAAGAAATCAATTATTATTAAACAAAAATTTTGATAATATTCTACACGAACAATCAATTATTTTCCAAAATAATAAAAATTTCACAGGAATTAATTTCAGGGATTTAATAATTATTTTCGTAAATAATAAAATCATTCGGAGGAAGTCAATTATTTTCATTATAAATATAACAATATTCATCAGAAGAATTCAATTATTTCCAAAAGTAATAAAATTCAATTATTTTGAAAAATTTTTCTTAGTTCAATAATTTGTATATCTATTATTTTAATAATATTTCCCAAAAGAATTCCATTATTTATAGACAATTTTGACAAAGTTCTACACGAATATTCAATTATTTTATAAAAGAATGAAAATTTCACAGGAATTCAATTATTAAAAATAGAATTTGCATAAATTTTTCGAAAAAAGTCAATATTGTTTGAATCTTTTTTATAAAATTCTTCGCAATAATTCAATTATTTTCATAAACAATAAAACTCATTGCTGAATTTCAATTATTTTTAATACAATAATAATTTTAATCCAATTCCTCGAAAAATGTAATTATTCTTAAAAATTTTATTAAAATTCGTCAAAAGAATTCAATTATTTAAAAATTTGTTGATAAAATTATGTATAAGATAAAATTATGTATAAATAATTAAATTCTCGAAGAATTTTCTAATAAAAATTGATTTAAAAATTAATTTCAGTTAAAGTTTTAGATAATAATTGAATTTTTGAGAAGTTACTAATAATTACAATTTTTAGAAATAATTGAATTTTGTAAAGGTTTCAAATTAAAATATTTGAAAATCTGAGTTTTTCATATTTTTAATTAAATATTCTGTGAAACTAATTTTTTCAGAAAGCTTAATCGAAATTTTTTGAAATTATTTAAAGTTTTTATTTTCTAACAAATATTTAATTGAAGAAGTTCCGAATAATTGAAATTTCACGTAAAATTGAATTGTCAACAAATGGATTTGAAAATTTTCAAAAGAACTTTATCAAAAATTTGATGAATTTTAGTTAAAAATTCTAGAAAATAATAGTATAGTTAAAATGAAATGATGAAAATAATGTTAAAGAAGTTACAATGATTTACAATATCTATTATTTTAATAAAATTCTATGCAAATATTTAATTATTTTCATAAATAATAAAAATTTCACAGGAGTTAGAGTGAATCAGAATATTCTTTAGGGTCAGGGAAAAAGTTAAAATTTTGTCTGTAAATTAGGGAAAAGTCAAGGAAAAACAAAATTAAATTTTTGTGGCAACCCTGATGAAAAAAGTAAAATATTTATTTTCCAATAAAATATTATTGAAAGTCAATAGTTTCTCTACAATTTTCGTATTGAACACTTTTTTCTTTTATAGATTTAGAAATAAAAATTGCTAAAAAAAGTGACTCAAAAGTTCGCTCATAAGTTTAAATAACAATATCTTGCAAAATAATCGAAATTTTGTAAAAATATTTTCACAAATTATAAATGACTCCTAAGATAACAAAATGGCAAAGTATGAAGAAAATCTAAGATTTAAAGTTTGTCCTGCTCATAGAACGCCTCATACATAATCTTTTGAAAAGAATGTTATGTTTCTTGATAAACATTTAGAAATTAGGAAAAAAAATTGAATGCCACTTGTCATTTAGTCTCACACGCTTTTCAATGTTATTCCTAATCGGTTTCTCTTTTTCTGAATAATTGAAATAATTTTTTTCTTTCTTCCCTCCTTTCTCTTTCTCTCTCTCTCTCTCTCTTTCTTTAACAGAGATCCAGCGGATAAACTTATAAGGCATCGAGCTTGTTCACTTCGTGATAATGCTTACGCCCTGATAAAAGCCGAATTGGATTCGGATTTTGAGGATAAATGTCGAGAGATATCGAAGAATAGAAAAGTCGTCAAAGTAGTGAATGTGATAAAGGACGGTAAGAGTTCGAAAGTTGATGCAACACCTGCTAATGAAAAGAGTGAGAAGAAAGACGCCACTCCATCGAGCGGTTCATTGGTTGTTAATGGGAGGAAATTTTCGAGCTCGAGAAAAAGACGAATACCCGCCTGGGCACGTGGTTACGTGAAAAAGGCCCACAAGAAGAAGAAAATTGCCTTCGAGGACAGTCCGTGCGAACCAAATACACTTAAAACACCTAATGGCGAGACAACCGGTGAGTAAAGAATTATAATTTCTTTGATTCGTAATTTACACTAAAGAATTCTAATTCCAGAGCTCGAACTAGGTCCGTAAATCCCGTAAAGGTTCGTAAATTTGCCTGACGTGCGTAAAAGTCATTTTTTTAAAAAAAAGGTTCATAAAGTTCGTAATTTGATTAAAAAAGAAGGAAAAGTTCGTAAATTGTACGATATAATTTGGAGAATTTTAAAGAAATTACAAATGTATGCAGAAATTCAATTATTTTCAAAAGCAATAAAATTCTTCGCAGAAATTCAATTATGTTAAAAAATTTCTTTAAATTCTCTTCAAAATTTCAATTATCTTTAGAAATAATTAAATTTATCTCCGAAATTCAATTATTAATATTTTCAAAAATTTTGATAAATGAACTTCTTGGCAAAATTTCAATTATTTAAAAAAATTTTCCTCAATTCAATGATTTTCAATATCTACTAATTTAATAAAATTTTCCAAAAGAATTCAATTATTTAACAAAAAAATTAATAAAATTCTACTCAAACCTTTAATTATTTTCATAAAATAATAAAAATTTCACGGAAATTCAATTATTTAGAAAATGTTTTATAAATTTCTTCGCAATCATTCAATTATTCATAAATAATAGAATTTTTACAGGGAATCAATTATATTCGTAAATAATAAAATTCTTTTTAGGAATTCAATTATTTTCATAAATAATAAAACACATTGCAGAATTTCAATTATTTTTAATACAATTTTCATCGAATTCCTCGAAAAATGTGATTATTCTTAAAAATTTTATTAAATTTAAAATTTTTTTCCGGATTTTTTAAAAAAAAATTTTTTTTTACATTTTCTAGAATTTTTAACTAAAATTATACTCAAAACTTTAATTATTTTTCAAATTATTTAAATATAATTGAATTATTTTTATAAATGACACATTTTTCGATGAAATTCAATTATTTTCAATGCAATTTTTATAAAATTTGTCAAATGAATTTCATTATTTAAAAAAAATGTAATAAATAATGGTAATTTTTTTATAATATTTTTTAATAAGAAATCAATTACTCTGAATACGATTTTAACTAATTTAATCCTAGAAAGAATTATCATTTTCTTCGCAAGAATTCAATTATTTTCAAAACTTTTAATAAACTTCTTCGCAGAAATTCAATTATTTGCAAAAATTAATAAAATTATTCACAGCAATTCATTTATTTTCCAAAAATAATAAAATCCTTCGAAGGAGTTCAATTATTTTTTTAAAAAAATAAAATTATTCTTCACAGGAATTCAATTATTTTCCAAAATTTATTAAAATTCTTTGCAGATTTTTAAAAATTAATAAAATTCTTCGCAGGAATTCAATTATTTTTAAAATTTATTAAAATTCATAGCAGAAATTCAATTATTTTCAAAAAACAATAAAATTTTTAGCCGAAATTCAATTATTTTTAAAAATTAATAATATATTGACAGGAATTCAATTATTTTTAAAAATTCTTAAAATTCTTCGCAGGAATTCAATTATTTTTAAAATTTGTTAAAATTCATCGCAGAAATTCAATTATTTTCAAAAAACAATAAAATTTGTAGCCGAAATTCAATTATTTTCAAAAATTCTTAAAATTCTTCGCAGGAATTCAATTATTTTTAAAATTTGTTAAAATTCATCGCAAAAATTTAATTATTTTTTTGTTAAAAATAAAATTCTTGACATGAATTTAATTATTTTTTTGTTAAAAATAAAATTCTTGACATGAATTCAATTATTTTCAAAACTTATTGAAATTCTTCGCAGATTTTTAAAAATAAATGAAATTCTTGGCAGGAGTTCAATTATTTTCAAAATTTATGAAAATTCACCGCAGAAATTCCATTATTTTCAAAAAACAATAAAATTTTTCGCAGACATTCAATTATTTTTAAAAATTAATAAAATATTCACAGGAATTCAATTATTTTCAAAAATTCTTAAAATTCTTAGCAGAAATTCAATTATTTAAAAACTTTTCATAAAATTCTTCACAAGAATTAAATTATTTACCTTAAGTAATTGAATTCTTTACAGAAATTGAATTATATTTTCAAAAAATAAATTCCTGCAATAAAATTCTTCGCAATAATTCAATTATTTTCATAAATAATAAAACTCATTGGAGAATTTCAATTATTTTTAGTACAATTTTAATCAAATTCCTCGAAAAATGTAATGATTCTTAAAAAAATTTATTAAAATTCGTCAAAAGAATTCAATTATTTAAAAATTTGTTGATATAATTCTTTATGAGAAACATTAAATTATTCAATAAGTTATTTTATTTTGTATTTAAATTATTGAATTTTTGTAGAATTTCCTAATAAAATTTGATTTAAAAATGAATTTCAGTTAAAATTGTAGATAATAATTGAATATTAAATCGATGTAGTGTGAATTTTTAGGAATAATTGAATTTTGAAAAGGTTTCAAATTAAAATTTTTGAAAAAATCTGAATTTTTCATATGTTTAACTAACAATTTTGTGGAATTTTAATTTTGGAAAAGTTACAAATTATTGCAGAAATTCAATTTTTTTCATAAATAATAAAATTTTTACAGGGATTCAATTATTTTCATAATTATTAAAAATATTTAATGCATTTTTTATAGAAGAATTTTAGTTAAAAACACGAAAAAAAGATTTAATTTTGGAAAAGTTACAAATTATTCGAGAAATTCAATTAATAAAATTCAATTAAATTTTATGAAAATTCGTCGAATGAATTCAATTATTTAAAAATTTGTTGATAAAATTCTTCATGCAAATTGAATTTTAAGAAACATTCAATTATTCAATAAATTACTTATTTTTGTATTTAAATAATTTAATTCTCGTAGAATTTCCTTATAAAAATTGATTTAAAAATTAATTTCTGTTAAAATTTTAGATAATAATTGAATATTAAAAGCAACGTAGCGTGAATTTTTAGAAATAATTGAATTTTGAAATTAATTTTTTTTGAAAAAGTTGAATTGAATTTTTTTAATATTATTTGAAGTTTTTAGTTTCTAATATATATTTAATTGAAGAATTTACGAATAATTGAAATTTCTTAAAATTAAATGTTGTAATGAAATAGATTTGAAAATTGGCAAAGAACTTGTTCGAAAATTTTTTAAAATAATCGATTTAAAGAAGAATTTTAGTTAAAAATTCTTGAAAATAATATTTGAATTGATAATGATTTTATCACTCGGTAATCACTCGTAATTTATACACTTAAGACATATTTTGTCTCATTTTTTATCTCTTCTTTTATCTTTTTTTTTTAAAGGAATCGATCTCGAGAAATTCCAGGAATTCGAAACGGAAGCGCAAAATGTACTTAATGGACACGTGAATATTTATGAGAATTCAGAATCGGAAGTGGAATCGCAAAATGAAAATTCCAAGGACACACCTAAGAGCATTAGCGAAATAAATAATAGTAAATCGGAGAATATGGAAGTTTCGATTGAGGAGGAAAAAACGAATGATAAAATTGATGAGAATGTGAGTTCAAATTCATCGTCGAGACGAGAGAGTATTGATGATTTGTCATTTGCTATTGAGAGCGATTCTAGTCTGACTAATGTTGAAACAAATGAGAAGATTTTAGTTGACAAGAATGAACTCGAGAATGCATTACAGCACACGGTACGAGTTACTAAAGACTTACCAATTGAAGTCTTGTGCGATATTTATGTGCAACTCAGCAGATGCGTTGGAAGGTACGCTCGTGTCTACGACAGAAAATCACTGCCAAAGGTAATTTTATTCTTGAATATCTCAACATTTTTTTTAACCTCGACGACTTTTTTTTGCACATTTACATCAATTTTTACTATTTTTAAAGTAAATTTGAATATAATTTTTATTAAAATTTACTTATTATTAAATTATTATATTATAATATTATATAAAATTATTATATGATATTATAATATTATTATTAAATTTTTATAATTTTTATTAAACGTTACTTTGCAAATAGTAGAAATTGACAGTAATGTGTAAAAATTAGGAACCTAAACTAGGTCTCACTTAAAAAAAAATAATTGTCAAAATACAACTTTATTAATTTAGATCCAATTTTGGTCTCTGAACCTTTATTTGGTTTATTTTATTACCTGAAAAAAAATTTGATTCGAAACCCCTTTGTTCTAATTTGATAACATTTTTTTACAGTACTAAAAAGTGAAATTATTATTTAAAAAATTTAGTTTTAAATATTTTTCAAAATTTGTTTTAAAGTTACACTTGTTTTCACACATTTATGAATTTTGGAAATAACAAAGTTGCCCAGGTTAGAAAAATCAGAGAAGTTAGGGAATTTTATCCAAAGTTATAAAAATTTACATATCAAATTTCCAAAAATGCCTTTTCACGTTAAAAAATTTTTTAAAAAATTATAAATTGTTAAAGTTTGCAATTTTTATTTAAAAAATTGAACTTTTGCGTATAAAATATTGAATTGTCAAATAAATTTCTGAAAATTATTAAAAATAATTAATTTGTCAAACAATTTTAGTAACAAATTCTAGAAATTAAACTTTTAAAAAAATTTTTAATTTTTAGTAACTTTAATCAGGCCTCGGATCCTATTATGACTTTTTCGATTATTTTCTAAAAAATGCGACTTTTTCGACTTTTCTTCTGAATATTGCAATAAGACACTACATTTTTAATATAAAATGCAACTTATTTCGATTTTTATAGTGTAAAAAATTACTACATATATAGACAAATCTTTCAAAAAATTATTTTTGAATATTTTTTTAAATTAAATTTTTAAAATATGCAATTAAAACAGATTTTTAATAATTGAAATTTTGTAAAATTTAATTGAATATAATTGATTGTTTTTCAAGAATTTTATTACAATTTTTGAAAATCAGCATTTGAAGAATTCTAATTGTAAATTTTGAAAATATACAATTATTTTATAAATTATTTATTTTTGTATTTAAATAATTAAATTCTCGTAGTGAAATTCTGATAAGAATTGATTTAAAAAAGAATTTTAGTTGAAACTTTAGAGAATAATTAGAAGTATTTAATTTACAAAATTGATTGTTTAAAAGATTCAATTTGTAATTTCTTAAAAAATTAGGTTTTTGAAAGATTGAAATTAAAATTTTTTGAGGATATACTTCAATTCCCGAAAATAATTTTTAAAAAATCGAAAAGAATAGGAAATTTTGAAAAAATTTTATTAAAATAAATTTTATATTTTAAAGAATTTTATTTTTTCATCTTTAAAAATTATCTATAAATATAATTGAATTTTTAAAAGTACATTATTTCATGAATTTACAAAAATTATTAACTATTTAAGTAATTCAATTCTCATAGTTTAATTCAGATAGAAATTGATTTAAAAAAAATTTCAGTTAAAATTTAAAAAAATAATTGAATATTTAAAGCGTTATAACAGAAATTTTAGAAATGAAGTAAGTTTTAAAAGATTTTTTAATTAAATTTTTTGAAAATTTAAGGGAAGCAAAAGTATAAAAATATAAAAAATTTTTATTTAAAAAAATTATTATTTATCTTGTAGCTTTAGATCTCCTGAATAAAAAATGTAAATGATAAAATGCAAAAAAAATGAACAGATTTTTTGTAAAATAAGATTAAAGTTGAAAATTCGCAGTGAAACATGTGTAGTTACTAAAACATGAATTAAAACAAAATAAGTGAATTACCCAGTTTAAAACACGTTACTCGGGGGTTCTTGAGGTCGCTGATTACGAATCCAATGTTAGTTTTTAAAAATCCAATACGTCGCTTTCAATATGGCGGACAACTTTTTATAAAATATATTGAATTCACATAAAACTCGAATGAAAACCAACGAATGGAAAAACTTTCAATAAATAAGAGGATTCTTATTGGCCAATAATCTTCATTTTTTAAAGATTGAGTCCAAATATTATATGTATTTAAAAAAAATAAATATTCTAATAATAAATAATGCCATTTCTTTCCATGGAATAATGAAAAAAATTGTACTTCCTAAATAGGAGGAGTTTGAATTTTATTTTTTATTGGCCAAAAATCATTATTTCTGTAAAGGGGTTGAAACTTATATTTCAGATTTAAACAAAATAATATTTTAACTCCTCCTATTTACAAAAAGCAATTCTTTGATTCGTAGCCTTATTAAAAAAAAATTGGGAAAATATTTCATTGTTAAAAAATATATCATTTAGTCTCAACCCCTTAAACAGAAAATAAAAACTTTTGGCCAATAAAAATAATATTCGAACTCCTGTCTACAAAAAGCAACTCGTTATTCGTTGCTTTAATAAAAAAAATTGTGAAAATATTTCATTGTTAAAAATTATATCAGTTAGTCTCAACCCCTTAAACAGAAAATAAAAACTTTTGGCCAATAAAAATAATATTCGAACTCCTGTCTACAAAAAGCAACTCGTTATTCGTTGCTTTAATAAAAAAAATGGTGAAAATATTTCATTGTTAAAAATTATATCAGTTAGTCTCAACCCCTTAAACAGAAAATAAAAACTTTTGGCCAATAAAAATAATACACCTGTTTCACTGCGAATTTTCAACTTTACCCTTATTTTACAAAAAATCTGTTCATTTTTTTTGCATTTTATCATTTAATTTTTTTATTCAGGAGATCGAAAGCTACAAGATTACAAAATTGCAAGAAATTTGGCCGAGAGTATTTTTCCCATGTATTTGGTGCGGGGTCCTTTGATTGAAATGCTAATTATAATTAATTGATTTAGAGAAGAATTTTAGTTAAAAATTCTATGAAATAATTGAATTTTTGAAAAGTGGTACCTAATTTTTAGAAATAATTAAATTTCGGATGTTTTGAAATTAAGTAAACTAATAAAACAATGAATAGTGTAATTAAAATAAATATTTCCATGTTCAGGATTTGCTCAAGGAACTACTACGATTCGAGAGCTATAAGGTGGACAAAGAAGTGAGGAGGGACAGTGAGAGCACGGAGGACCCTCTGTAAATTATTTGCCTTTGGAAACCAAGAACGTGGTAACCGATTCGTTTTACGTAGTCTTAGGCCATTAATTAAATGAACGGAGAAAAAAAGAAACGAAAACTCGTTCATAACTCGCAACGACTGCCAATTTTTACCTTAAAAAGAAAAAAAAAATAACTGACATTAATGTCAAATTAACTGTTAATAATCTACAATTCAGTCAGTGTAAATTATTGTTGTAAACTGCGCGAATTGATTGGTCGTGAATTTTTTTTTTTTCTTTATCATTGATTACATTTTTTTTATATTTTATATATATAATCCTGTGGTCGATGTTACGTTTAAAAGAGAAAAGATAAACCAAAACATAAACCACGTGTACAGTATTTTATTCGAGACAGGAAAATGAACAATGAAATTCACGTGAGACAATTTACTGAAACAAGAGACAAAAAGTATGAAACACCTCCCATAAAGTTACCTTAAAAAAAGAGGCAAAAAATTAGAACGTTTTGGCATTTTTATAAAATAGGAAAAAGAAGAATTTTTTTTAGAGAGTATTTAAAAATTTTCTTAAATTGTAAACATGTGCAGATCTAGATTATAAAGAAAGGCAAAGATTCTCTACTTTCGACGAAGAATAAAAAAAAGCGTTAGTTTTACTAAACGTTGAATTTTTTTTTAAATATTAATATTAGTCACGTTTTTTTTTAAAGCGATTGCTATTTGAACATTCCATTAATTCAATCAAATTCAATAAAAAAAACAACTTTCTGTAATGATTGTTTTTTTAGTCAAGAAATTAATTTTTAATTACATAATTATTAAGCACGCTGATTAATTACTTAATTATTTATTACATTAATTGAATTTAGTTATTTATTGAGCCTTGTACTTGATTAATTAACCAGCTAATTATTAATAAATTAATTAGCGCATTATTTGATTAGTATGTTAAAATAATTGGTTTCCTAATTAACTGGTTTACTAATTAATAATTTAATGATTAATTACTTATTAATATCTATTAATACTTATTAATAAAAAAACATTTTAATTAGTTAATTATTATTTTTATGTACTAATTGATTCATTGATTTTTAGTAATTGAATTATATTAAAATTAGCTATGTGTTTAATAAAACGATGAGTAATTTAATTAGTTTGCATGTTTAATTAATTATATAACTAATTAAGTAATTATTTAATAATTATGTGGACAATTAGCTAAATTATTCGATTATCAATTAAAATAATTTTTCCTATTTTAAGACTCGGTAGTTAGCATAATAATATAAAATTAAGATGAGAATAATTGACTTGATAGCGAGAAAAATTAGTGACTAGTTTTTTTTATGTTTCAAAACAATTTTTTTTTTCCAAAATCATCAAATTTATTACTTTCCCTTTTTTTTAATGAGAAAGTATCGAAACAAAATTTTAAGTTGTATATTTAAGTAAAAAATTAATTTCGCCCCTACGCCTGTGCAGTTAATTTATTATTGTTGTTAATATTATTATTATTATTATTATATATTATTATATTATTATTAATTATTATTATTAATATTATTATTATTACTATTATTATTATTATTATTATTATTATTAATATTATTATTATTATTATTATTATTATTATTACTATTTATCGTTTAATTAAATTTCTCCTGTTTTTAAAAATAGTTGTACGATAAATTTAGCTGCAGGGCAGCTTTTTTCGAAAAATGTTTCTGTACTTTTTTTCTATTTGAAAAAATACAGAATAAGCAATCTGCGCATGCGCAATAGACCCCTTGGATTGCGATTAATTTACTTTAAATTTTGATAGTATTGGTTTTTTTTCATTTAATATTGTCATCGAAGGAAATACTTTTGTAATTGAAATATAATATTAGGATTTATTTAAATCACGATATACCTCGATAAAATTAATATTAAGTTTTAGAATTAGAATATTATTACTAAATATTTAGTTACCAAAATGCGATTCGAAATTTTTTTTTGTTCTTTATTTTTCTGTTTTTTTTCGATTTTAAAATTCACTGTGATCTCTTTATTTAAACTAAGAAAACAAATTATTTCATTATTTCGTTGATGAATTTCGAAAAGAAAATGTTGAATTTTGAAAATGTTTTTGTATTTTTTTTCATTAAACATTTTAAATGGACAATTTTTAAATTTAATTTCTCGATTTCAATTTAAATAGTTTATATTTTCTTGTTTCTGATTTAAATAAACGTCACATTTTGTTTCATCGTAATATTAATTTGTCTATGCGGTTTAAAAGTAAAAAGGAATGTTCGATTAATGTATAGAAAAGTAGAATAAAATTTATCTTGTGTTAAAAAGAAAATAAAAGTCGTCTTTTGAAATTCAATGGTAGAAAAATATTGGAAAAATTTTTAATTAATTTATCGCGCATTAATAATTTTGCTCAGGTATGTAATTCTACATAAATAAATAAGAAAATTTTGAAAAATTTATTTTTTAAGATTATCGACTAAGTTGTTAAAAGAACGAATAAATAAGAATTGAGTAAATTGTAAATGAATATATAAATATGTAATTGATTAATTCCGCTCATTGGCCTAGAGAAAAGTAATTGATCAGCAATCAGACTGATTCTTCATCAATGTTCGATTAAATTATTATATTGTGTATATGTTGAGAGAGAGTGAAAAATAACGAGCGAGAGAAAGAAAGTCCTAAAATTCTCATTATTATTGAAATTCCACGAATGCTGCCAATTTAATAACTGTTTTAAAAATAAATATAACACAATTTTTTTTGTGCACTGTAAAATAAATATAGAGGTGCAAAAAAAAAGAACTGAGTAGAATAAATTGTATCTAGTTAAACAAATAAAATGTTTCGATATTGACGAAACAATATACAATTTTTGTGTGTAAAATGCGAGCGATTTTTAAAAACCAAAGAGAGGGAGAGATATCATCGTTTACAAGTAGCTTTTGTATTTTTGCCTAATTTTTCTTCTCCTTTTGTCAACTTACTCTCTGAAAAATGTTAAGCAAATGCGAAAATCAATTTGTCAGGAATAAGTTTTGGATAAAAGGAAATAAATACAAAATGAAAAGTGACATTTTAGGAAAAATAGTAGCTTAAGGTAATTTTAATGGGAGGTTGCGAAAACGATTGAAATCGCTCTTTTAATTTACAAAAAAAAATTATTTGTCAATTTTCTTATTAATTCTTTTTTTAAAAATTATTTTGAAGATCTCGCTTACAAATTTTGATCTCTTCTGACCACTAATATTGTCCTTGGCATTAAGGTGTGATATGAGTTAAGTAAATAAGATAGAGAATTTAGTAAATGGACCAAGTGGCAGAATTTTTAAAGAAGAAATAAAAAGTGAGTTCTTCATTTTTCGACTGTTCTTCAGGGCTTCCCCCCTTTTTTTCACAAAAAGAGCCAATAATTCTCGAATTTTTTTTTCTTTGTGATTGATAAGAACTGATTTTTTGTCTTTTAATTAAACAAATTTTTTATCAATGAATTCCGTAATAATTGTAATATTCACAAAAAAATGTGTATTATATTTGAAAAAAATAATTTTTTTTCATGAGAAAAATGTTGCTTACTTTATTTTTTCATTATTCTAATTTAATTTCCAAAGAAAAAATAATTTGGATTGATTTTCGAGAGAATTCCTTTTTTTTATAAGAGACAAAATTAATTTTTTAAAAGTATTTTCAATATAAGAATTTTGTTTAAGATATTTATATTTTATATTGTTTATACGAAAATTGTTCAATGAAATGAAAAAATTTGAAAATTCTTGCAAAAATATTTAAATCATTTTTCCCATGAAAAATCGTTTTTTTGGTACAATATTTTGAAATGACTAAACAAATCATTACTCGCAAAAAGAAAAAGACTTACGTTTATGGTCCTTTTCTTTTTGCTATAATACATATATATATATATATATATATATATATATATATATATATATATATATATATATATATATATATATATATATATATATATATATATATATATATATATATATATATATATATATATATATATATGATAAAAAAACCATAAAAATATAATTTTTTTCTTTAAATTCTAACTCGAAGTTGTCGAGACTGCTTAAAAATATTTTTCCTCTTGTCCTTTTGTAAGCATAGTAAAAATAATATTTCTTGTTATTTTTTAAATACGATGGATTAATAAAAAGGAAAATAGCAGTCTCAAGTACGTAAGATATTACACGAAAGTTATTATAATACTTATAAGTTTGTAAACGTTATTGACAAGCAGAAAAGAAAGAGCGAGAAAGAAAGAGAAAGAGCATACACTGCCTTATTTATTTTAACATATACGTACATTTAATTATCATAAATTGTAGTTAAATAAACAAAATTTCGTAATTTATTGAAAGTTTTTATTGTGAAATCCTAACTTTTGTTTACAGCTTTTTAGTATCTTTCATAGACCCTACAGTAGGGTGTCCCAAAAAAATAAAAAGTTTTTTTTTATTGGGTCTCATCCCCTAAAATTCTTTCAAATTGTGTAAAAATAAGAACACAATATTTGGAAATAAAAAATTTTAATATTAACCCGTGGTTCAGAGCCTTTGAACCATAAAAACGCTAAAAATGTAGTGTTTTTTCATTTTTAACATAAATATAAATGTCAAAATATAATGAATAGGGTGTCATTGTAAAGATAATTAAATTACCTTTTGATCCATATGTCATAGTATAAGATTCAATGAAAATTAAGAGTGTTACAGTCGATTAAAGATTAAATTTCATGAAAATTTTGATGATTTTTATTTTTTAGACACTCAAGTAACTTGTACTTTTTTACATTAAACAGTAAAAAATATTTAAGTTTTAATTTTTTTATTGAGAGTCTGTAACATTACGAAAATTTTTAGCCCTTGTGGACCTCGATTTGATTGAAAATGACAATTATACACTAGATTTAGTGAACGAAACTATTTTTTTTATTCTTATCATTCCTTCAACATTTGGAGCAAAAATTGAAACAATAAATTTAGATATAACCACTAAACTTACTAAAATCAGTGATAAAAAAATACTGAAGTCGCTGATTTAGAGTCCAATGTCAGTTTTTCAAATTTCAAAATGGCGGAGAACTTCATAAAAGTCGATCGAATTCGTCTCAAAATCGGGTAACGGATTTTGAGACGAATTTAATCGACGATTAAATTACGGATTTTTGTAATGTTACAGACTCTCAATAAAAAAATTAAAATCTAAATATTTTTTACTGTTTAATGTGAAGAAAGTACTAGTTACTTAAGTGTCTAAAAATCATCAAAATTTTCATGAAATTTGATCTTTAATCAACTGTAACACTCTTAATTTTCATTGAATCTTATACTATGACATATGGATCGAAAGGTAATTTAATTATCTTTACAATGATACCCTAATCATTATATTTTTACATTTATATTTATGTTAAAAATGAAAAAACACTAAATTTTTAACGCTTTTATGGTCCAAAGGCTCTGAACCACGGGTTAATATTAAAATTTTTTATTTCCAAATATTGTGTTCTTATTTTTACACAAATTGAAAGATTTTTAGGGGATGAGACCCAATAAAAAAAAACTTTTTATTTTTTTGGGACACCCTACCCTACAGTCCTTAATGTTTACATATTTGAAAGGTCAAGATCATTCTTCAAGAGAGTCACATAAAACTCTTCGAGTGACTCTCTTGGGAGTTCCAGTGTAATTTAATTATTTGAACCTATCAAACTGCATGCAGTACATTTCAACGAAATAAATAGCTAAAATGAAAAACCAAATCAAAATAATATTCTTTCCTTATGTAGGAGGAGTTTAAATCATATTATGATTTAAACTCCTACATAAGGAAAGAATTCTTTTGGTTAATTATTCGAATTAAAAATATTAGATATATTTTTGTAAAAAGAAAAAAAATCTAATAAATAACAGGGTGTCTAGCGTCCGGGAAAAACGGGAATTTAGTTCGACCGGGAAATTGCCGGGAATTCAAAAAAATATCCGGGAATTTTTGGAAAGTTTCGCTAATTCAATAAAATCTATAAAAAAAATTTCAATTTAAGGTAGTTCTCTCTTCTCTTTTAAAAAATAATTTTCGATAGATTTTCTTCAAATTTTGAGGAAATATTTCTTCGGGTGCCCTTTAAATGTGGTAAAAATTTCAAAATCTTTTGCCATGTCAAAAAACGAGATATTATTGTGGTTGACATTTTTTAATTTTAACATAATCGCATGGAAAAGTGAAAGTTTGAACTTGAATAAGTCAAAATTTAGCATCGCAAAGGGTTTTGAAATTTTTACCACATTTAAAGGGCACCCGAAGAAACATTTCCTCAAAATTTAAAACAAATAAATTTTTACAAGTGAAGAAGCCGGAGAACTACCTTCAGTCTTATATTTTTCAAAAATTAAAAAAAAATATATTATAGGTACATATAAATAGGCAATTTCACGTTAAATTTCAGTCCACATTTTCAATTAGGATAAAAATATATTATATTGTAAATCTATTTTTTCATTTTTTATAGGTAACCAAATTTTAGAATTTTTAAAAGTAGACTTATTTTCAATTATCTATAACTTTAAAACTATTGAATTTAGAAAACTGCCAAGAACAGGTTTAGTATTTTACTTATCTATTACATACTTACAAATAATAAGGATAGTTTGCAAAAAATATTTTGGTCCTCTATAGAATAGAAAAATAAAGGATACGTATACCTTTTTTCTAAACGGAATAAATAAAATATACTTGTGATGTAGAATTGACCGTATATTATTATTATTTATATATAATTGTTGCATAAGTTTTTAACATTTTAAAGTCTTAAATTGAAAGTTTAAATATAAATTCTAATGTTTTTAGCTTATTGCAGTTGAACCTCAGTGACTTTTAATGTAAATATCTAAAAGAAGACATAAATGCCATTGGATATTGCAAAATAATTCCGAAACAATCATTTATCCACAAAATATAAACAAAAAAATAGCAATTTCTATTATTCGAACTTTTGATTATCTGAATCAGATCCTAATGCCTGAATTAGTTCGGATAATTCAGTTTCTACTGTATTTAAAAAATTATGAAATTTTAATAGTATAGTCATTAATGTCTTAAAAATAAATCCGGGAATAATTTAGTTTTAGGTCCGGGAAATCCGGGATTTTGCCGGGAATTTTAAAATCATAATTCGCTAGACACCCTGAAATAATAAGGTATTTATATATTGTGAATATATTAATTGATGTTAAAAAGGGGCGCTTTTTAGCCACCAATAAATTTATGTTCACGTTATCCTTTGAGAAAGGCGAAGGATTCGCCTCTATATGAGAGGATTCGCAGTGTTTTTTGATGCCTTCGCTATGTAATCGCGGATGAGTTGAAATTGTACTGGCCTCAGTACAATTTCAGTCCGTTTTTTTAATGTTCCGGTAGATATTTTTAAAGTCCTTTAACAATCGTTTAAAATGTAGGTTATGTCAACAAACCATTGTTAACAGTTTGGAAGTGAAAATAAAAAATGTTAACAAAATTTTCAACGAAATTCCCGTTAAATTTTAAACTTATATTGCAACCCCTGCTTTAAGGGCATGTCCAAGTTGTGAAATGTAAACAAACCAAAAGGTAAACAAACCAAGCACTAAAATCGCACTTTTGTAATAGCCATTTCTCCCACAAAAATTAATATTTTTTCACATTCTTTACAAAAATGGAAAATTAGAGTTTCAAAGTGTCCAAAAAAATCATTTTTGGCTATGAGCAATAAAAGGCAATTAGTAAAATAACTAATTAAAATTACCTGTAAAATAGCATTTTTGACGCGTCGCGAAAAATAAACTGTTTGAGTATATCAACCGCACGGATGATGAAGAAGTTCCATGTCAGCGATTGGACCTTCAACATGTGAAAGGGGAAATTTTTCCCTTTCCTCCTTGAAATTACAAGAGAAAGGGTAAAATCTTCTTCATCGTCCATGTGGACGATTTTGTTTTGAATGAAACTTAGTTATTTTCTCATTTTTTTTAGTTATGCTAGGTATAGTTACCAAATTCAATACTTTAGTTTACCATTTCCATAAAGAAAATGTGAATTTATGTTTATTTATGCATATGAGATGGTCGAAAAAATGCTTCACTATAGACCGAATAGAGAAGCATTTTTTCGACCATCTCATTTGCATAAATAAATATAAATTCATATTTTCTTTATGGAAATGGTTAACTAAAGTATTGAGTTTGGTAACTATACCTAGCATAGCTTAAAGCATGAGAAAACAACAAAGTTATAGTCGAAAACAAAATGTGCATTTTCGCATGGTGATATCATTGCGACCTTGGTACAGCCTGCGCACGCGCAGCGAGCAACAGAGTTCCCGTCGCGAAAAATTAAACTGTTTGACTATATCAACCGCACGGACGATGAAGAAGTTTTTACCCTTTCTCTTGTAATTTCAAGGAGGAAAGGGAAAAATTTCCCTTTCCACATGTTGAAGGTCCAATCGCTGACATGAGACTTCTTCATCGTCAGTGCGGTTAATATACTCAAGCAGTTTATTTTTCGCGACGCGTAAAAAATGCTATTTTACAGGAAATTTTAATTAGTTAATTTACTAATTGCTTTTTATTTCTTATAGTCAAAAATGATTTTATTGGACACTTTGACACTCTAATTTTCCATTTTTGTAAAGAATGTGAAAAAATATTAATTTTTGTAAGAGAAACGTCTGTTACAAAAGTGCGATTTTAGTGCTTGGTTTGTTTACCTTTTGGTTTGTTTACATTTTACACCTTGGACATGCCCTTAACAATAGACCCGAAAGCCTATTGTTGTATGGGATTATAATTTTATGGCTTAAAAAGTTTACAATTTAAATAATTCAATTTTCAAAACAAAAAAATTTAAATCTGTGATGTTTTATGATTAAAAATATCTAAAATTCATTATAAAAAATTTTTAATTAAAAAAGTTATAAAATATCTCGCAAACTCTAATTGTTACGTAAAAACGGATACTATTTTCGAATTTAGATTCATATGAATATTTAACATACATAATAATTACTTATAAAGAATCTGAGTTCATGAAAAACAAATACAATGTTGAAATATAAATAAAAATTATTTTTAACATTAACAAAGAAATATTCGTCCTTCAACATAATGATGGCCAGGCCATAAACATCACCTATCCCAGTAAAAAAAATTCGATACACGGACCGCGGAGTTCGTATACGAGCTCGGTAGCTCGTATGAGAAATATGAGAAATCTCTCATACGAGCCTTTTCCGTAATGAGAAGTGTATAGATGCTTGTATACGAGGTGACTTTTAAAGCATTTTTATTAATGTAACACTATTTTAAAGTAAATGTAGATAATAGAAATGAATTTTCTCATCTAAAACAAAGCTAAATTCATAAGGGAAATGAAGTTTTAAGAAAAAAAGGATAATTTTGTTCAAAAAATTTATTCACACTGAAAAAAGGTTAGAATTTGATAATTCCTAGTTACTTTTACTTACCGACATTAGATATTTCTCGGATGCGGTAAGCACGATTTTGTATTAAATTTAATTATTTTATATAAGAACATTTATATAATAAATAAATAATAATGTATTATTAATTAGTAATGAAGAAAAACTTATTTATTCTACCGCTAATATAAAATCGTGCTTACTGCATCCGAGAAATATCTAATGTCGGTAAGTATAAGAGTAACAAGGAATTATCAAATTCTAACCTTTTTTCAGTGTGAATAAATTTTTTGAACAAAATTATCCTTTTTTCTTAAAACTTCATTTCCCTTATGAATTTAGCTTTGTTTTAGATGAGAAAATTCATTTCTATTATCCACATTTACTTTAAAATAGTGTTACATTAATAAAAATGCTTTAAAAGTCACCTCGTATACAAGCATCTATACACTTCGCATTACGGAAAAGGCTTGTATGAGAGATTTCTCATATTTCTCATACGAGCTACCGAGCTCGTATACGAACTCCGCGGTCCGTGTATCAAATTTTTTTACTGGGATAGTGACCCTTTTGCAGGTAATTTTCCCAGTACAATTTCAGTGCTGAAACGAAGCAAATTTTCACTGAAATAGCACTGAGCTCTCAGTACCCTATTGAAAATCCCCATATGGGAAACCACATGGGATCCTATGTCAAAAACCAAGTAAAACCCTACTTCCATAAAGGAAACCACGTGGTTTACCATGTAAATCCCCACGTAGGAAACCACATGGAATCCTACGTGGTATTCCACATGGTTTCCTTAGTAATGATAAAGATTACTGTCGCTCCTATACTTTCACCGCTAGGTGGCGAAAGTGACTTCTCTCGCTGTTGAGACGATTCTGGAAGTATATAAAAGCTGAGAACCTGTAGCAGAGAGGACGTGTTTCAAATGATCGTTTTTTTTACTTTTTTGATGACTTGTAACACTAATACTATTTATTATTTAATTTTTTATTAAATAATTTTTAATCCTTTGAAAATTTCTTCATTGGATCTTTAATAAAATACTATGTGATGTCTCATTAAATCCTAGGTGAAATCTTGCATGAAATCCTATGTCAATTTCCATATAAAATCCTATGTGAAATCCCTTGTAAAATTCATAAAAAATTTAATTTTTTAATAAAATACTATGTGATGTCTCATTAAATCCTAGGTGAAATCTTGCATGAAATCCTATGTCAATTCCCATATAAAATCCTATGTGAAATCCCTTGTAAAATTCCAAGTGGATTCCCATGTAGGGATATTCAATAAGGCGGATAATGTTTTTCACATGGGATTTGGTTTAGGATTTGACATGGGAAAATAATTATAAATAAATGATACTGTTTTTCACATGGGATTCGGTTTAGGATTTGACTGGGAAAAACATGTAGGATTTGATATGGTTTTATGCATAGATGAACTATTCAAATTCCCCATGTCTATTCCTAACTAAAATCCTGTCTCAATTTCCCATATGGTTTGACATTGGAAACCACATGGTAAACCACGTGGTTTCCTTCATGGAAGTAGGGTTTCACATGGTTTTTGACATAGGATCCCATGTGGTTTCCCATATGGGGATTTTCAATAGGGTATACTAATTCCCCAGTACAATTTCAGTTCATTCTTCCGGCAGGGATAGCCTTAACATAGTTAAACGATTTATAAATATGATATACGACAACGTTGCAATATAAAATCTTTTAAAACTAAAATACTGATTGAAAGGCTCCAATAATATGAAAATGACCGATTCATAAACCAAGATTCTGTAAAACTGAATAAATTAAATATGTCAGTTTTATTTTGGCAAGTTTGAGTAGACGTGAACTCTTACATTGAATTATTTAATTCTTGTACACATCGCTGTGTGGCAAATATTTAATACAGCAGCCCTCTTTATTTTACCGCTTGACTCGCATGGAGAATGCCATTAACTGCAGGAGTAATCATTCTGTTCCTCTTCTTTGTTTTTATCTTGTAAACTCTCGGCTTCTAGTGGCAATCGTCTCCACTCCTCGTCAGCATTTTGTATTTTATTTTCATCTATACGCCTAGGCAGAAGAGACGCCAAAGGAAAAATACTAGGAGTGTGTTCAACCCTTAATTTTTAATTTTTAATGATTAAATAAGGGTGGCTGATTGATTTGAAGAAATAACTACAAATTCACTTTAGTTTGTTTTTTACTTTATTGTATAATTGTCACTAGTTAAAAATGTTTAAGCACTTCACTTAATATAACAATTTAATTTATCTTCTCTTTTTTTGGACACAATTTTGCTTTGAAATAAATGCTACAAAATTTTCTCTTAATTTAATTTTATATATAAAGTAAATATACGTGTTATTCGTTTGCTTTCCAGTCAGGAACTGAGTCATACATATTTCTTATTTCTATAGTGACTTTCATGTCCCTTCTTCCTTTTCCTTATAATTTAATCTTTATTTTGATTTTCTATTTCTCGCGATGCGACAGTCTGTTCTCTCTCTGTGGGAAAGAGCAACTTTTGGGCTCAGAAGATGCATCTTAGATAGAACCGGATCTCTGAAGTCATATCTACAATTATAAAATTAGAGACAATTTTTTTGCATTACATTACACGATTAATAAAATTATACACACCTTTCTTTAAGATCCTTACAAAACGTAACAAGAAAAGGTCGACATCTATCTCGAAAAAAGTGGATTAAGGTTTCTCTCGACATTCTCGTTTAGAGAGCTGAGAAATTACATCAATGCCTAAATAAACATTTTGAATGTCTATGTATTTCGAATCATCATCTGGACGAATTCGATCAAGTGGGGCACTCAAAATGTAGTCGCGAGCTATGTATGTAAGAAGAAATTCTTTGTACGCTGTCACCATTCTCTCATGTACAACAGTCAACACAGTTTTTTCGGATTGGAAATACTCATTCAATCCTAAAATCTTTGGTAGTGCCCAGTTCATAAAGTAATAGTAGGCTTTAACAAATGGATCACATAAGCTGTTATAAATCATTTTCGCAGTTTGAAGTCTCATGTTCAGCGCTTGATCAGCAAAATACAATTTCAGAGGTTCGCAATGTTCTATAATTCGTTTCACCACTGCGCTCAACGATAACCAACGTGATTGACTTGGATGTATCATTTTGGTGATATCTAAAACAACAAAAGCTTGGAATTGCCTGAGTTGTGCTTGACGTTTACTGCTACAGCCAAAGTAATTAAAAATCAGTCGGCAAAGATCTTCACAAATGCGAGGTAGTACTTTGCATGCACTAGAAGAACATAAGTGAAGGGAATGACAAATGCACTTAAGTATCATTATACCAGGACATAGCGTCCGCATTCTTGTTGAAACTGAATTGTTGCATCCCATCATAACATTGCAACCGTCACTTGCAAATCTTACAATGTTTTCTGATGGAATATATTTTGTATTAAAAGTGGAAATCAGTTGATCGTATAAAACTTGAGCAGTTGCTCCGGACTCTGCAACTTCATAATCTTCGTCAGTAAAGATTTGCTTTAGTTCCAAGTGCCTTGTGTAAACACGACCAACTTCTGAATCAAAAAATCTGACCATCACACATGATGTCTTCATTGCCGATATGTCTGTTGACTCATCTGTCAAAATTGAAAACTTAACTTCTTTTAATCTATCACTAAGAGACTCATTTTCAGTGTCTCCTATAGCATTTAAAATAATGGCTTTAACTTTGGTCCTCTTTAAACTCATGGAAGCAGCTATTTTTGAATCGGGAAATATATCCTTTAAAACTTTCATCAAATGATCCATTTTTAGGAAAGCCTCATCGTGAGCTGCCACATATCCAGCCAGTAACCGTTCGGGATAACTGAATCGACAGAAAACTTCACCTTCGAGTGTTTTTATTTCGCGGGGCGAGTCGGAATGTCTTAAGGGAAAGGCCTCTACCCATCGTGTGAAAAGGTCGGTGACTAAGATGAAACGGTTTCCGTTAGTAGTGAGTGGATACGGGCCCATCAGATCCAAAGCCACTGTTTCCCATGATTTGCGTGTGAGATGTGGTCGAAGCCCGGCCTTGAATTGACCTCGGACTGGTTTGCAAAATATACAAAGATGACATCCGGCGACATACAGGCGGATTTCACGGTTCATACCGGGCCAACAAAAATGACGTCTCACATCTCGAATGGTTTCATCGGAGCCGGGGTAACCGGAGAGTGGTGCGTCGTGGTATTCCCATAGGACTTGTTGGCGCATCGATTGTGGCACGCACAATCGACACTGATTTAGGAAATCACGTTTCCAAAAACCTTCTTCTTTGAAACGGCTCATGTCACGGAATTTCTCGTCGTCCGGGGATCTGGGACCTTCTCGGAGTATACACTTCCATCGGGCGACGTCGCGTGATATTGAGTTGTCCTCTTGTTGAGCGGCTACAACTTCTTCGAAGATGTTCGACCGGTAAAGTGCGCTGATAGTGGGGATCAGATGTTCCTCTTTTATAATAACGGATGGTAATTCTGGGACAAACATACGATCCAAGTCGGGTTCTACGGGAAGCTTTCATTAGAAACGGGATTCCGTGATAAGTTGTCCGCTAATTCGTTTTCCTTTCCGAGGATATGCTCGATGATGAACGAAAATTCGCTCAGAAAGAAGTGCCATCTTGTCAATTTGTCGCGAGTGTCTTTTTGTGAGTTTAATCACATCAATGTTCGGTTATCTGTTCGTAAGGGGCCATTCATAAATTACGTAACGCTTTTAAGAGCTCAGGATCCTCCCCCCTATGTAACAAATCGTAACACGTCATCGAAACCCCTCCCCTCCCCCCTGTCATTTTACGTAATTCTGTTTTATATAATATTAAATAAATTAAAAGTTTATTACACACAATATTTATTTGTATGAATATTTTTTTTAATTTCTTTAAATATTTTTTACATTTTAAACATAAATTTTTTGTTTCTCTTTAAATATAATTTTTACTACAGGACGTCTGAATCCAATCTTCTATTGAAGAAATAATTGGAATTTGGTTCTCTTTGGCAGCTGTGATTTTATCATCAATTTCCTCAGCCTCAAAGTTCTCTTCGAGATTTTCTATATCCACCCATTCAATTTCTTCGCTAAAAGGTAAATCTATGTGACACAAAAATTTTTTTTCGCTACGTGCAACTATATGCCTTGGTCGATACTATTATATGTGATTATTATTATTATATTGTTATTATATCTGATACTATTATATTTCCATCATCGTCAACAATAAATTGAAATGTTTCATCCATATTTTTATGTTTCAAGTAAAAGTAATAAATTTATCTACGCACAATTTTTAACGCAGTTTCGCGAGTTTTTTTCGAGAGTGATGTGCAATAAAGATCTATCTTTTAAAGGAGAGAGAAATAATATTCTACTTATTTTCTTCACTTAAGGTCTTTTTCAATGGAATCTTAAAGGAATCTTAAAGGCCCAAGTACAACTGCTTCGTGAACGGCTATCGCAAACGTTAAGCGTGAGCCAGAAAAGGACAGAAATAATAGCGTATTAACGACCAACGTGTTTCTGACGTCACTACACCAATGCAACCAACGCATGCTCTTTGCATCTAATTGGAGACTGGCCTTTAAAATCGTATTGCAAAAACATCATTATTCGTGGCACGCGAATTGGATTTGTTATTAAGCGAATATTTACTTTTTCCTTAAAATTTTTTTCTGTTTTTACGTAAATTTCAAGTTATAATTCATTCTGATTTGTGATATTAATGTAAATACTACACGTCAATTTTGTTCAGCGGACAGAATGTCAGATGGTATATAAATACTTTTATAAATAAACGTGAATTATTACATGTCAGTTTTAGATTTGTTTTCGTTCTAAGTAAAACAATATTTTTAATAAATAATTATTATTATTTTACAAAAAGACAGTGACGATGACAGGAATGTAGCAATGGTTGTTCTTTCTGCTATTATGATTTTTGATGAGGATGAGCAGGAGTAGGAAAGCATTGCGGAAACTTTCTTGTCATTTACAGAAAAAGAAGAGCATATAAAATCTGAATTCTTTTTCGAATTAATAATACCAAGGTTTTCACCATCAGGTAAATAAGGAATTTGATTATTATATTTTTCTTAAACTTATTTACAGTACTATATTTAAAAAGTCATGTTTTTAATTAAAAAAAATTATTTGAAGAAAGAGCTGAACATTTATCGAAAACATGAGTTTCCTTATTAATTTTTATTTTTCTTCATGTACGTAAAGAGGAAAAAAAGAAATTTGTTTAAAATTATGAAATATTTTTTATAGAATTGATAATGCTAACATTTCTATTCAACTACTTCATTGTTTCTTAAATATAATCTCAAATTATTTAAAAAGCACATTATGTTTTTAGTTATTTTTACTTATAAATTATGTAAAGGATATTGAAAGATATTGAAAACCTAATGTAAAGTTGCATTTTCTATTACAATTGGTTAATAGATTTTATACTTTCGAAGATTTTATATTATTTGTTGAAAATATAAAATAACAATTTATTATTGAACAAAAATTTTAACAGTAATTGAAAATTTGGACAATTAAACAAAAATAAAAAAATACGTATCTGTTTTTTTTCGATACAGAATAGAAAAAAAATATTTTTGGCCGATTTTAAGAGGTCGACTAAAATCTCTAAATCTCTGCCCATAGGCAGCATAAATATGATATTTGTAAATCTTAATATCCATCTATGTTCAATCGATTAAATATTTTTTTTCCTATAATATGTTGTATGTTTTTAAAAAAAGATTTTAAATCCCACTTTCGAATGACGAGGGAAACATTCGAAACATTAAGTCTAATTTTGGGATCTGATTTGGATACCCCACAAGTAAATGTTCCCGTCGTGAAAAAATTAGCCATCGCCATTTGGACATTTAGCAATCAGGAGGTATATCGGTAAGTATTGTCAAATATATTAACTACTTCGTTAGTATGACACAAATTAAAAATAATATATGCTTTGTATAATAAGTAGTGTAAAAATAACGAATGGAACAATTTTTTTATTTTGGTATTTTGTTAAATTTAAAGCTGATGGACAATTTTTTCAAAAAAATTTGTTATGTTCTCCAAGAAAAATGAAATTTCAATAAATTTGAATAAAGTTTGCTGTCTTTTTCTCAAACTTCAAGCATAAAAAATACACCAGAAACAACGAAAAAATTATATTTTAGTTAATTCGTAACGGGTTGAATGTATTTTTTTGAAAATTTGCTTTTAAAAATACATCAGAAAACCCTTTTCTTAATTGACAAGGTCCTCAAGCAGGTGACCACTTTCTTTTAAAATTTTTCTGCATAAAATATATATTCGCGGTAAAAGCCGCGAATATATAGGTATGCTTGAAATATCAACTGTTTATCAATCAAATGTAATAACTCGAGTAAATCTTAACCGATTTTGCTCAATTTTTTTTGCTGGATAAAGAATGATAAAAGACAGAATTCTGATAAGTTTATTCAATATTTTGGATACTTTTATAAAATGTAAGCAAAGAAAACTGAAAAATAGCGACTTTTAGAGATTTACACAAAAGTAGAGATTAAAGTTCTAAATGGATTTATAAAATATTCTGAAATTTTATTAATTGGTTAATTTAAAATCTCGATATTTATTTCAGGAAATTTTAATACATTTCGTATTCTTTGAAATATTTGGATTTTTCTCAAAAAAATTAAATTTTTTAAATTTTACCAAACGAAGAGACTTTAGTCTCTTTTAACAAGTTATTTACTATTTAATAAGTTATTTATTTATTTTATTTATTTATTTATTTAAATAGTTTTAACAAGTTTAGTCTCTTTTATTTAAACTACTTAACGGATTTATCAAAAACTCTGGAGTACAATTTAATTTTTTCAAAAAAATTGAAAAAGAAAAAAAAAAATTCTAAACACTTTCCCTTTTAATATTATTTCATGCATTTAATAAAAATTTGAAATGTCGCAAAATGTTTTAAAATCCCAACAAAAACATCTTTGGTGCGAAAACTTCCGCCAAGTAAAAGTTTTTGTAATTGTCCAAACAATTACTAAAATAAAAGTTTTATAAAAATTAATTCTTATATTTCAATTATTATTATTTCTATGAGGAAGCAAAGTGTTCATCCAGTAAACACCAAAATTATAAAAATGTACAACTTGGCAGCGGTTTTTTTCTTAAAATTTACTCGATAAAATACACTAATAACATTTCTTAATTTCTAAGGTCTAATATTGAATGTTTAAAACTAAAGAATCACCATTTTTTCATATTATGAATCTATCACTTACTTACTCAATCAATCATATCTTCAATTCTTTTCAATTATAATAAACAATCAATTTATAAAAATACATTTTTATTATAGATCCATAGCTGATCGGTTTGGCGTAGCAAAGTCAACAGCTTGGCAATGTATGTTAGACGTCGCGACTGCACTTTGTGCACGCTCAAAAGAGTACATTCAATGGCCTAGGGAAGAAGTTGCATTAGAAAATGAATATAAATTTCGACAAATATGTGGATTTCCTGGCATCATTGGAGTTGTGGACGGATGCTATATCCAAATTAGTGCTCCTTCTGAAAATCCTGAAAGTTATGTCAACAGGCATGGGTACTACTCTATCAACTTTCAAGGAATATGCGATGCTGAAATGCGTTTCATAGATGTTTTCGCGGGTTGCTGCGGAAGCATGAATGATGCAAGAGTCTGGCAACTTAGTGACATTCATCAAGAAAGTGTTCTTCATAGTGATGATTATTTTCCTAACCAATGTCATATACTGGGAGATAAGGCTTATAAACTAAACTTTAATATGTTGACACCATATAAAAATTTTGGAAATATGCCGAGAGTGCAAGTCTTCTATAATCTTCTTCACGCCCGAACACGTCAAATCATTGAAAGAGCCTTCGCACTCCTTGTTTGTCGTTTTCGACGTTTAAAATACTTATATTTGCAAAATGTACTCTACGCTTCTTTAATAATTCTCACATGCTGCATTCTTCACAATATTTGTATTTCATTCAATGATATAATTGAGGATTATGAAATAGTACATGATAACGATAATTGTGAAGTACAGTTCGACAATGATGATTCAATTGTAGAAGTACCGCAAAGAAATGAAAATCGCTTTCATCCTGAAATAAAGCGCAATATTGTGGATAATGAATTGTTTGCTAATCAAAGAATATAATTTATTTAACAGGGATAGATAAAAATCTAAATTACTAAACTCAGTTTGGTTTTGTGTCGACTTGAAACTAAATAAAT
This sequence comes from Leptopilina heterotoma, assembly GCF_015476425.1. Taxonomy (NCBI): domain Eukaryota; kingdom Metazoa; phylum Arthropoda; class Insecta; order Hymenoptera; family Figitidae; genus Leptopilina; species Leptopilina heterotoma. The sequence goes on from NW_025110850.1 coordinate 844,174, forward strand.
ATATTTCTAAAACTAAATTAAAAAAAGAAAGATTTAAAAATGAAAATCGAATTGTTTTAGTGTAGATCAAAAATAAATGTCTAAGAAAATCAATTATTCACTCTTAATAAAAAAATCACTGCAAACAACAAAATATTTAAAGAAGTAGTATAATAACATTAACAATAGCTATAAAGTAGAATAAAAAGACTACAATAATAAAGTTGAGTTAGTAAACCTGATTTTCATGTATCTGTAAATATTTCGTTTTTTATAATAATTTTTATTAATAATACTAAATATTATAAGTTTTAATATTTTAGTTTCGAGTCGACACGAAACAAAATTCATTTTTTTAATTTTGTTTCGTTTGAGTATCTGTCCCTGCTATATAATTTAAATTTTCATATAATCCAAACATCACAAATCAAAATAAAGTCATCACTACAGAGTGAGAGAAAGAAAAAATGCATAATATCCTAATGTTCATTGAAGATTTTGCAACCTGACAGTAAGCTTGAGAAACTTACAAGACATACTTGCTGTTAATGTGCTACATGCACGGAAAGTTGCGAAGTTGTGAAGACAGTGTTCTATTTGCAAAATGACTGTACTGTAAGTTTCTTAAAAATTTAAGTTACTTGAGTGATTTTTCAACTGCAATATCAAGTTCAACGATATTAAATAGACTTTTACTAATTCAACCACAATATTTATTGTCAATTTATTTTGTACTTTATGAATTTGTATTTGCGTTTGAAAAAGTTCTTTGAGAATTTTCAAATTCATTTGTGTACACTTCAATTTAATGAATTTAATTTAACTCTGTAAACAGGATATCCTCCGCCATGATAATAAATAGTTCATAAATCAAATATATCTCAGATTTACTAGTGTTCGCTAAAATTTTAAATTAAATATTTACCTTGCAAACTTCTTTTCATTCACTTACATTTTCATTGTCACTGTCACCAGAATGATATGTTCACTTAACATGGCATCCAGTCCCTCATTTATATTTTCTTTCTTTATTTAAAAGGTAATCAATAATTTATATTAAAAATGAACAAAATAAATACAGGGTTGCCACAGGTCAGGGAAATCAGGGAAAAGTCAGGGAAGTCAGAGAAAAGTCAGGGATTTTTACTAAAAGTACTGGAAAATAGTATATTAAGCAACAAGGGTATAAAGGCAGCCATTTGTTTACGGTGATTTTTGTGACAGAAAAAAGTGAAGGTCGAGGGCGCCGTAGGCGCCCCTCGACCTTCACTCGTGTCACAAAAATCATCGTAAACAAATAGGCTGCCTTTATTCTCGTGTTACTTACGATATTTTTTATTCCTAATGCACAAAAGTGGCGATTTCAGATAGCAGACGACAGGGAGAAAAAGTCATTCACTTGTTCGACTTATATGAAAATGGCGGCCTATTTTCTCCCTTGGGCAAAAATAACGCATGGGATCAGCGGTTATGTTTGCACAAGGGAGAAAATGGACGCCATTTTCATATGGTCGAACAAATGAGTGACTTTACTCCCTGTCGTCAGCTATCTAAAAGCGCCATTTTTGTGCATGTGGGATAAAAAATTAAATTTGTAAAATTTATGAAAAAACTCTGAATTTTTTCCTTTTTGCCTCGTAAATTATGAAATTATCTCGAATTTTAATACAAAACCTTCAATTTCTGACAATAATTTCTTTTTAAATAACTTAATTTTCCATAAACTATCATAAAATTATGACTTACAAATTATTTTATAAATAATTTTTACAATTTTCATAAATACTAGATTGATAGAAGAATTTCAGTTAAAAATACTAAAAAAAATCGGATTTTGTAAAAGTTACAAATAATTATAGAAATTCAATTATTTTCAAAAGTTACAAAAATTCTTAGCAGAATTTCAATTATGTTCAAAATTTTTTTAAAAATTCTCGTCAAAATTTCAATTATCTTTATAAATAATAAAATTCTTCATCGAAATTCAATTATTTTTAAAAATTTTAATAAAATGGTTGTCAAAATTCCACAGGAATTCAATTATTCAATATTTAATAAATTTCTTTGAAATAATTCAATTATTTTCATAAGTAATAAAATTTTCACAGGTATTCAATTATTTAAAATACAAAATTTCATAAAATTTTTCGAAAAATATCAATTATATGTATCAAAAGATTTTTATAAAATATTTTTATGAATCCAATTACTTTTATAAATAATAAAATTTTTCACCGAAATTCAATTACTTTTATAAACTTGAATAAAATTCGTTGTAAGAATATCAATTATTTATATAAACTTGAATAAAATTCGTTGGAAGAATTACATTATTTTCAAAATAATAAAATTCTTCGCAGAAATTCAATTATGTTCAAAAATTAAAAAAGAAATATTGTCAAAATTTCAATTATCTTTATAAATAATAAAATTCTTCATCGAAATTCAATTATATTTAAGAATTTTAATAAAATTCTTGTGAAAATTTCGTAGGTATTCAATTATTTAATTTTTAATAAATCAATTCAAAATATTTCCATTATTTTCATAAGTAATAAAATTTTCACAGGAATCCAATTAGTTAAAATACAAAATTTCATAAAATATTTCGAAAATTATTAATTATTTAAAAATATTTTTATAAAATTCGTCGCAAAAATTTAATTATTAAAAAAAATTTAACATAGTTCTTTTTAAGAATTAAATTATTTTTATAAATAATAAAATTCTTCACCGAAATTTAATTATTTTTATAAACTTGAATAAAATTCGTTGTAAAAATTCAATTTTAACAAACATTCAATTATTCAATAAATTATTTACAACATTTTTGTGAATCATTTTTAACTTACATAATATAAAAAAGGTATTTAATTTCAAGACATTATAGAAATTATTCAAGTGAATATTCTTATGAATTCTTGTAAATAATTAATTAATTAATTAGCATTGATTGAAGAATCAATGTTAATTTTCCCGAATTTACCTTTATTTCTCCTTCTCACTTGCTCCAGTTTTAATTTTACCAAGAATTTTAAATTAACCGGAAAAATTCCCACTTTTTAATATAATTATGTATAGCCATTAGACACCATAAATTAAGTAAATTAATATTTTTAATTTTTCTTGAACAAAAATAATTTTTATTGCAATAATTGATTGATTTGTGCATTGTATTTTAACACTACACGAAAACATTTGAATGATCACGAATCACGCTTTTCACAAACTGAAGATAAATCTCAATTCACAACATGTATGCGTTGGCGCATTTTAAAGAAAATTCAGTTGAGCACCACTGAGTGATCCGGATCATGATCCGTGAACATACCGAAAACACCCTCTGTCAACAAACATAAGTATTTTGATTGAGTTTGCTAGTCATATAGCGAACCTTTTTGATATGACAGCAAACTTGTTAGCTATGTTCCTATTTCATCTAACCAATCTTTCTATGCGTGTAAGATTATTTTAAAATTCGAGATACTGTGCAAATTTTTTCTTGAGAGTCGGATTAAGGGGTTAAAGGACAAAATAAAAACTATAATATCATACTGTCCCATAGAAAAAAAATATTTGATTTTTACTTCTAATTAGAACTTTTGATTGATAATTTGATAAAGGTGAAACAAGTTGACAATCTCTCCGAATCAATTTTGATAATTTGGTTAGGTTACCTGAAAAGTTGAAAACAATTTGACATTCTCGATCCGGTGTTTTTTTCGTGGTGTCGCGAAGTAGAGTTAAATGATTTAGAACTCTGAAGTATTTTCAGTGTCTTGTCCAGGAAAACATTACAAAATTTGAAAGTGTAAGATACATGATAGAAATTGCTAAGTTATTGACTCTTCAAAATGTGGATATTGATAGATTAGTATGCAAATGGAGATTACTGCGGGTGGATGAGCAGGTCAAATTTCCTATAAATAAAGAAGAAAGAATCGATTTTAATTAGAATCACATCTTCAGTCTTAAAAATCAGGTAAATAATTCTAAGTATCCAGAAATTAAACGAGTCGTACAGAATGCTCTTGCTTTAACTCACGGAAATGCCGATGTTAAAAGAGGCTTCTCGTTGTCTTCAAGGGTCTTAACAGAAGACAAAAGTAATATGTCCGAAAGAACTTTAAATGCAAAATTATATATCATCGATGCATTGTAATTGTAAATGTGTATGATAAAATAGTATATAAAGTTCCTATAATATCTGGTTTAATTAAACTCGCTCAAGGTTCTTATAAATTTTACCAAAAGTATTTAGAAAAGCAGAAGCTCCTATCTCAACAAGAAGCTGAGAAAAAACGTTTGTAAGAAGTAACAATAACCAACGAGAAAGAACATTTAAAAACTCTCGAAAAAAACATACGAACAATTAAAAAATTAGAGAACGATTTGAAATCTGACTAGGGCCCGGATGCCTTTATGCAGACTATCCCCACTCTATTTATATTATCTCTATGGTTTAGACGCTTGGAATTGATGCGAATAATCTATTGCGTCATCGCGCGACGCGCATACACAGTGCGCAGGCGTCTTAAGAAGCCTTAGCAATTTAAAAATGGTTAAGAGAACCATAGTGTTAAAATCCAAACCAATATTGTAACCTTAACTACAGCTATGGTTGTTACAACAATATCAAACGTACCAATATTATATGGTTGCCACAACCAGTCTGTTTTATAAATGCTTCCATACTAAAAGCTGCTCTAGCCATATGCATATGTATGGATGCCTCAGCAATATTGTGACCAGTAATATTTTTATGGTTGTGACAACAATATCTTTTTCTCCGTGGGCCGTATGTAAGTCAGTATATTTATTGACTGTATTACTACTTCTTACATCTGTGTTGATGATTGGTAAGGCTCCCTAATTCTTCTTTAATTTCTTTTTAGAAATAATGGCATCCAGATTTCGGTCACAACCTAAAAATGTAGTTAAAAAATGTAGGTACTAGAAAAAATTAAAAATTGTATTGCTGTGGTTTTCTGCAATTGATAAAAATCAGTAAGAGAAAATAAATATAAAAATTTATGTGAAACTTTACGAATTAAAGTTCGGCCTGACTTAAGGCATAAGACAAAACATGAAATAAAATATGAGGAATGGGATATAAGACAGAATGTAAGAATTAAGAAATAAAATGAGACTTAAGGGGACTTTTTGGTTTAGAATGGACAAGAAACAAACTGTTTCGCAGCTGTAGGGGGCATCTTAAAAAAAGTATACCTTTTTTCGGAGAGTAACTTTCCAGACAACCAAATTAGTAACACAAAAAAAATTAGTATCACAAACAAAACTGCTGGCATTACGTTTACTCAAAAAACGAGCAATAGCTTATGCGAAATTTTCTCGACAAGGTTGGAACATGATCACCAATGCATGATCACCTCTTTGATTTTTCTGGTGCTCTGGTGTGTGTTCGCCTAAGTCAGTAAATCCTTCAACCTTTATGTTAACTCTGTCAAAAGACACAGTTTCAGACAATTTCATCTTGTCAATTGCTAGAATACCTTTGGAAAATAAATAATTTATTCAACATATAAATTGCAGAATTTATGACAAAGAAACTAAGAATTATAAATTATCTAGATGCAGTTATTTTTTTATTATTATAATTATATTACAATCTTACCTCTTCGATTTTCTAGTGACAAAGCTGATGATTTCATCTTTAGTCCTTTAAATACATAATCATGAAATCCATATGTACGTTTACTGTGTCTGAGATATTTTGACAAAGTTTGTGGAGAAGGCAATATTAGAATTTTGTCTCGTCTAAGATGTTTGTACGTTTTGCTACTTTTAACTCGCAGTAGTATACATTCATACACCCATTCAGTGATGTATCTCATTTTTTTTAAAATTTTTTATTTGTGCTGCTTTGAAACACGTTTCAACAGCCACCTGCTGCTTTTTTGGTAAAGAAGAAATGGCCTTCTTTAAAACATCTTGCTTTACTTCAACACATTTCTGGGTTGGAGGACAAAAGTTCCAAAAAAAATTCCAGAGAGAAAAAGTTCCAATAATTCTTTGTTCCAAAGTCCAAAAGTTCCAATAATTGTTTTTTACAAAAGCCAAAAGTTCCAATAAATCTTTCTTTCAAATGCCAAAAGTTCCAATTATTTTTATTTCCAAATATCAAAATGTCCAACATTTTTTGTAAACTTCAAACTTCGAGTTTTTTTTGCTTAGGGACTTTTGGAAAATCTACATACAGATACCTTGAATTCTGCACTCCAAGGTTATGTGGGGTTGGTAAAATAAAATAGAAATGTAAAAATAAATAAGATAATAAATTCAATAAACTGGCGACCTACTGCCAGCCTCGACCCATTAAAACCCGTAACCCTTCTTTTGGAGCCCTTTATTTACCCTCAGAACTGTCGTAAGACTTTAGAGACACAGTGTCTGGGAATTGGATGCTTTACACAGTACAACTAGTCTTGTGAACGAGCTAAACAAGAATTAATTTTCTTGATTTTGGTCTCCTTTTTAAAAGGTGTCTGCCGTGGTAACCTTGTAAAGGAGCAACATTGCCTCTGTAAGTCGTATTTTGTAAGATATAACAATTACGCCTTTGTGCTTATTAACGTTGTTTTGCTGAAAAGTGAGGGGCGGCACTTTCGTATATAATAACATAAAAATTGCAAATACAGACAATGCCTCGGAGTTCGAAGAGAATGGTCCCATCTTGCCGAATATTGGTAGGGGACCTGAATATAATGGAAATAAAAAGATTGTAACTGTAACAATCTTCATTCCGACTCCTGTGGCATTCGACTGTCCAATCTGCCTTATTAATATCACGGTAACATCTTTTTTGGACATTAAGTCTTTTAGCAGTCACATCTCTCGAAGCCATAAGGTGGATGGTGAAGTGTGGACGTGCCTTCCATGTTTAAGAGAATTTTGCTCTTACCATGCGGTGAGAGTACACAAACTCAAAGCAGGGGTGCGGCTATTGCTGCTGCCCTGTAATATGTGTGAGGCTTGTACTGCCTCTTTTGCTACCAGCCGCGGATTTTAGCGCCCATGAGCTGACCAGGCATCCTGAAGTTCGAAATAGAAAAAGAATTGAATCAATTAATGCACCTAGATTAAGAGGAGGTGCACCTCTATCTAGGTGGACCGATGATAAGATTACTACGCTGGTTTAATTGATACCGAGGTACGAGGGTGTTCGTGACATAAATAAACAGCTTGCGGCTCATTTGCCTAATAAGACAGCCAGTCAAATAAGTGCAAAGCGAAGATCTGCAGCCTTAGCGCAATTGCTTCTTCAAAATAATAATTTAAATACTGAAGACACTGATAGTTCTGTCACTGATAGTGACTCTACTACAAGTGTGTCTGAGTCCGAAGTTGGGATCTCTAGCAATTGCAATTGCAATCAAAAGCATAAAAGATCAGATGTATATGCTAAGTGCCAGGAAATGTTTAAAAACAAACCTGCAAAGCTGGCCGAAATAGTCATTTCAGGGGACGACTCTGAGTTAAGACCAAGGCAATTATTACCAACTTCAAATGAGGTTAAGAGACTATACACAGAACTTTGGGGAACGATAGGACCCCAAAGCAAAATCAACTGTAATAATGTAGAGCGTGGATTAATGTTAGACGTCATGTCACCCATCACAGTGGATGTCGTCTGCAAAAGAATCAGGCGCACTAATAAAAAATCAGCAGCGGACATCGATGGCATTTTACTAGTAAATCTTAATAAAACAGGCATAGCTGAGATCTTGACGCGATTATTCAATATTATTCTTCTGGTAAATTATTTTCCGAAGACCTGGAAAATAAATAGAACAACTTTAATACCTAAAAAAGGTGATCTCATTGATGTCGCGAATTGGAGGCCGATCACCATCTCTTCCATGGTGGCCCGAATATTTATTGGTATTTAGGATCAGAGGATATCCAGAATCGCGAGGCTGTCTTGTAGGCAAAAGGACTTTACATCTGAAAATAGATGTGCCGATAATATCAACATCTTACATGAAGCTATATCCTCAGCAAAAAGATCAGTATCAGTATCTTGCGAGCTATGTGGAAGGAGCTTACCGTGGTTGTTGTTCTCGAATAACATCAAGAGAAGGCCCAATATCTATTAATTTTAATAAAGGGGTCAGGCAGGGCGATCCACTTTCTCCAACGATTTTCAATTGTGTCATGGATCCGGTGATTGACACCGTGAAGGATGTGAGTGGTGGCATAGCCGTTGGGCATGGCGAAGTACTAATATTGGCATTTGCAGACGATCTGGCTGTCCTGGCCAGAGATAAAAGACAAGCCATCAAACTGCTTTGGATGATTTAAATAAGATTAGCCGAAGTGAGGATGAGTATCTCCGCGAGTAAGTGTTTCTGCTTTCAATTAATTGCAATCGATTAATACAAGAAGAAATACGTTTAATTGAACTTGATCCCTCTTGTTTAAGATTAAATATTATAACCCAAACTGGAAATGAAACTTGTGTTATTTGTAATGCAGTAGACAATCTGCATAGATGTACGTTGGAGTGCAGAATAAATGTTTTTGTTTTAAGGAACATTTACATTCCTTCAGATGTTAGAACTTGCAGAATTAATTTGAATGATAGAGGGCTTTTCTTAAGTCCTTTAATTGATGGTTTACGTTCCATCTATCGACCTTACGTAATACCAGGGCAACATCTACAAATTCTTTTCGAGGGAATGCGTAACGTTGTATTATTTGAAAATAAATATGAACACGATGATAACTTTGAGAATGATGAATTTTGTTATTTAGCTCCACTCACAAAAGTTCAATTTAAAGAACTATTAACCTTCTTAGATCCAGTTCCTTATCCTGGTGGTTTTAGGTATGTAGATCGAAAAGATCTATTAATGTTTTTATGCAAAATGAAACAAGGGCTTTCTGACGACTTCTTAAAAATAATGTTTCGCTATTCAAGCAGACAAGCGGTTAGTATGGCCGTGGCAACCGTTCGGCAATCCTTGATGTTACGATTTGTTCCACAAAACATTAGGTTTTCTGCCATTACAAAGGAACAATATATACAACTCCACGTGAAAGAGTTCCATAACGAATTATACAATCCACAACCAGAGATTTCAATAGTTATTTCGCATCTCGACGGTACTTACAGTTACATTGATAAAAGCAGTAACTTTCGTACTTTACGACAATCCTACTGCACACATAAGGGCAAACTTTTACTGAAACCAGCTTTGCTAGTTGCTCCCGATGGCTACATTTTAAGTATTCAAGGTCCATATTTTTCAGACTATTACAACAATGATGCATCAATGTTGCGCAATGAATTTAAACGAGACGTGAGAAATATAAGAGAATGGTTCGATGAAGAATCAATACTCATTGTCGATAGAGGTTACCGTGATGCTACTTTATGGTTGCAAAAATTAGGAATAACTTGGCCCTCGCTACTTGCACCTGATATGCGACAATTCCCTACTAAGGAAGCAAATAAAGCACGGTTTATTACAAAAAGAAGGTGGATTAATGAGGCGAGAAATGGACACATTACAACAATATTTCCATTTCTGAAAAAGACAACTTTGTTGCAGCATGCCATCCATTTAGGTGATTTTTACCGAATAGCAGGTGCAATCATTAATCGACTTCATCCACTGATTGAAATGAATGGAGCAAATGCAGAAAAGGCAAGAGAAATGCTTGCAAAAGCTCGAAAAGTAAATGATCTCCAGCAGTTAGCCAAAGTAGAGAATTCGCATTTAAGAGGTGGTCAGAGATGGATTCGTTTATATTCTCACAATGTTCTCAATGTTCCTCAGTTAACATTGGATTTTCTTCATGACGTAACGTAGGAGTATATCAGGTAAACTTGGCACCCTCATACATACAGGATAAATTGCAAAGAGAACAAAATGAAGAATTTCAAATAGAAGAGGTAAACGACTTAAATCGTAATGAAATACCAGTGCGTGGTCTCATTAGAGTTCGACTATACTCTCGATTTCAGAATAGAACCAAGTACCAACTCTGGATCGACTACGTTTCAACAGATGATAATGAACATCAAGATGTTAATGCAGGTCCAATTCAAGGGTACTACTGTACCTGTAAAGCAGGTGCTTGTACCCTTGGAACATGTTCTCATACAACAAGTGTGATGTGGTTTCTTGGATATGCGCGACATGAAAACAATGTACGCTATCCACCAACAAGTCATCCATCCAACAGCTTTGTCATCAGATAGTATATGCATAAATAACTTAAGTTTCCAGGACGCACCCTTCAAACTGATGTCAAATTGGGTTCGAGGACGTTGACAATGATGGTTTTGAAATTTATCATAAATTCTAATTTTAGAGTTTATCCTTAGTCATTGACTTTGTGCAGGGTACTTGGTTCGCGCCCATTAGCCTGGGATTTTTCCGGCACGTGAGATAATCTGAGCGGGAGGTTTGACGTCGAGGTATAATGATGTGCACTGTCGATTATTGTCCAGTACACACCGTTAAAACTCGGCTGTCGATAAACCGGTTGTACTCAGGAGAGGTTTTCTACAGTTTCCCTCTTCTCTGGCGAGAAAACCCATTGACGGGTGGTCCAGGCAAATGCGAGTACTCCTAACCTCAAAAAGTCGTTCTGTAGAAACGCAAAAAGTAGTTGGTATATAAGAGTGTGTGTTCTGACAGTTGGCCTAGCTTCAAGTCATTTAAGAAAAAAAAAATTGACTTTGTGCACTTTTTAACTTTTATAGATTGTTTTAATACATGCGTATAAGCATATTTATATAACTAACGTAAATTAAGGGGTTACGCCACCCTGAACGCATGAAAATCGGATGGATTTTTAGGAATTTTTTTGACGAAACTATGTGAGGTAGGAAATTTTTACATTTATTGCTTCTTTAATACATATCTTAAGCTTTATAAAGATTTTAAAAAAGTTGTTTTTAATTAAAAATGGCAGAGATATCATCGATTTCTCTAATTCGCCGTTGAGTCAATTGCGTGGCTGTGAAAAAAGTGTCGAAAATTAATATTACCAAGTACATTCTTACTGGAATCCACTTTTTAAATATCATTATATAATAAATTTAATAAAAAAATGGATCCTAGTAAGAATATACTTGGTAAAATTAATTTTCGCCACTTTTTTCACAGCCACGCAATTGACTCAACAGCGAATTAGAGAAATCGATTATTGAAAATTCTGCTTCGAACGGTCCGTCTCTTTTTGCTTCCTCATGAGGAAGCTTTGCATTGGTGACGATTTTCAATTTTTCAAAAGAAGGTTATATGGACTCATTTTCATCTAAAACATATGGGCAATTCCACGCAAGAATTACCTATGACCTTGAGAATTCGGTTAAACATATTTTTTTCTCAATCTATATGGAAAAAAAAGAAATACGTGTTTTTTTATTTTTGTTTAATCGCCCAAATTTTCAAGTTATGAATTTTCGAAATTTTGGATTTGTAACTGTAGACATATTTTCAGTAGCTTATAAGTCTGAAAATATTGAGTTTAGAAAAAACTTGTCAAGGAATAAAAGTTTTAGTTTTCTTTCAACTTTTAAGAAATGTGAAAAAAAAAATTTTTTTTTAATTTTTTATTAAAAAAATTTTTTTTTTATAAACAAATCAATTTTTTTTAACTTTGGACCCTTTTTTTAAATTTATTTATACCTTATAATATACAGAAGATTTTCCAAAAAGTTTTGGAGTGGGCCGACGCGTTTAATGAGTTGTACAAAATTTTCAAAAATCACGTGCAAGGTGCTCGCGTTCTACGAAACGCCTCACAATGGAATTTTATACAATTTACTTCTCAAAAAATGTCTACAGACTAAAATTTTTAATCGATTCGAGTGTTTTTTGTTTTAAATAAAAGGAGAACAATTTCTGAAGATATCTCTCCATGCAAACCTAAGAATCTTCAATTGTTTATAATTTTTTTTTTAAACAAAAAGTTAACAAATTAATTGTGTAGTTTCCTTTAAAAATGAAAGATTATTTTCTTATTTTGCTACTACACATGTCCTAAATCAGATTCAATTAATATAATATACGACCACCAAATAAATAGTAAAACATAAAATAATTTATCTAAACTGTTATAAACAATATTAGTTAACAAATAGTTAACTTTGGTTCCTCTGCATAAAAAAACTTTGTTCTTTCATATTCATATTGTACTTTAGGTTCATTTAATGAATACATCTCCCTTTCGTTAAAAAACAATTTTTAATTGTTATAAACAATAATAGTTAACAAATAATGAACTTTGGTTCCTCTGCACCAAAAAGAATTTTTTTCATAGTTTTCATTGAACTTTATTACAAAGAATATATGTTTAAAATAGTGAACGTATGAAATAGTTTGTTCAATAACTATAAACAATTTAATTTATATAAATTTGTATTAAATGTTTTTTTTCTTTCCTTGTGTTTTTGAAAATTAAAATAAAAAAATTAATTAAAATAAAATAAATGCAATTAATATATATTTTACATTAAAATGTTTATTGTTTTATTTTGACACAAACATTCTTTGTAATAAACTTCAATGAAAACTATGAAAAAAATTCTTTTTGGTGCAGAGGAACCAAAGTTCATTATTTGTTAACTATTATTGTTTATAACAATTAAAAATTGTTTTTTAACGAAAGGGAGATGTATTCATTAAATGAACCTAAAGTACAATATGAATATGAAAGAACAAAGTTTTTTTATGCAGAGGAAACAAAGTTAACTATTTGTTAACTAATATTGTTTATAACAGTTTAGATAAATTATTTTATGTTTTACTATTTATTTGGTGGTCGTATATTATATTAATTGAATCTGATTTAGGACATGTGTAGTAGCAAAATAAGAAAATAATCTTTCATTTTTAAAGGAAACTACACAATTAATTTGTTAACTTTTTGTTTTTAAAAAAAATTATAAACAATTGAAGATTCTTAGGTTTGCATGGAGAGATATCTTCAGAAATTGTTCTCCATTTATTTAAAAACAAACACTCGAATCGATTAAAAATTTTAGTCTGTAGACATTTTTTGAGAAGTAAATTGTATAAAATTCCATTGTGAGGCGTTTCGTAGAACGCGAGCACCTTGCACGTGATTTTTGAAAATTTTGTACAACTCATTAAACGCGTCGGCCCACTCCAAAACTTTTTGGAAAATCTTCTGTATATTATAAGGTATAAATAAATTTAAAAAAAGGGTCCAAAGTTAAAAAAAATTGATTTGTTTATAAAAAAAAAAATTTTTTTAATAAAAAATTAAAAAAAAATTTTTTTTTTCACATTTCTTAAAAGTTGAAAGAAAACTAAAACTTTTATTCCTTGACAAGTTTTTTCTAAACTCAATATTTTCAGACTTATAAGCTACTGAAAATATGTCTACAGTTACAAATCCAAAATTTCGAAAATTCATAACTCGAAAATTTGGGCAAATAAACAAAAATAAAAAAACACGTATTTCTTTTTTTTCCATATAGATTGAGAAAAAAATATGTTTAACCGAATTCTCAAGATCATAGGTAAATCTTGCGTGGAATTGCCCATATATATATATTCAATTATGAGCAAATGTCCAGATGTATGTGTGTGTATGTATGTGTGTATGTGTGTATGTGTGTGTGTATGTCACAAAAATTGTGTACAAATTATCTCAGACAAATTTTGATGGATTGTCCTGAAATTTTGCAGGTTTATTGCAGTCATTATTACCTAAAATCTGACACAAGGATTTTCGAAAATATCTACAAAAATTTTTTTTATACAATTTTTTTAAAATTCAGAAAAAATTTTTTTTTGTATTTTTTGAAATAATTTTTAGGGTTCCGTACACCTAGGGTGTATCGGCGGAACCCTATTGGTGAGACTCTGTTGTCCGTAGCCAAATCGTGTCCCCCCCCCCCTAGCGGCTAAACTATTTGACCTAAAGAGCTCAAATTTGGTCCAGATATGTATTTTCACTCGTAGATTACAGGAAAAATATAGCGAATGTGATTGGACGTGATGGGCATAGCGTTGTCAAGGAAATAACAAGATTTTTGGCCAAAAATGCATAAAAAGTGACCATTCCCCCCCCTTAACTTCTAAACTATTCGACATGGAAAGCTGAAATTTTGCATGCTGGTGTATTTTTACTCGAATATTACAGAAAAAATATAGAGAACTTGATATGTAATGATGGCCATAGCGTTGTCAAGGAAAAACTAAAAAATTTAAAAAAAAATTTTTTTTCCTAACTTTTACATTATTTGACCTAATGAGCTGAAAATTAGTATCCTAGTGTATTATTACAGTCTGACGACAAAAAATTTATTTAAGAAACTTTTTGAAAAAAAATAAAAAAAAAATTTTTTTAATTTTTTTTAGTTTAAACACGTGGCATTAAATATTTTAAGGAAGAGAGTGAAATTTTAAGAGAATAAATGAGAGATTGTTTTCTGACTTTAATTTCTTAACTAAAAATAAAAAAAAATTGGACAAGTGCGAGTTGTACTCGCACTGCAATGGCGGGTTTCGCACACAAATATTAAAACAATACTTGCAACATTGATCGGTAATTGGTAGAATTAAAATAAACAATTATAAAAATATATTAAAATCATTTGATAAAAAAAAATAACTAAAAAAAATTAAAGTATTGTATATCTAATATTGTAAACAATAATAAGCAGAGGAACAAAATTTTCAAAATTTATTATAGTTCCTCTGCTTATTATTGTTTACAATATTAGATATATACAATACTTTAATTTTTTTTAGTTATTTTTTTTATCAAATGATTTTAATATATTTTTATAATTGCCCAGGTGGAAAAATTCGCGTGAGTTTCTCACGTGAGACTCGCGTGAGTATCTCACGTGAGATTCGCGTGAGATTCGCGTGAGTATCACAAAAAATTTGCTTGAGTATCACATGAGTATCTCACCCTACAGACTTACGCGAATTTGTGCCGATATTGCATAGCAATATTGCAAAAATTTCCGAACAATGTACACACAACATTGACTCAACATTAATTATGTTGACGCAACATTGGCAGGTTATCAGGTTAATAAGGAATTTATTAGGCCATGCGGCCTACTTTTGACCTGTATATAAAAATTGTCCAAAATTGGTATAAATAAACACTTATCGTAACGGTTCTTTATGGTGCCCATATAGGTCCTTCTTTTGCCTGGTAGGTAAAAAAGTAGGTCATATTTTGCCTTTTGGGAGAGGGGACCATTATAGAATCTTAGGCAGTTATAATATATAAAAGACAAATAATATATAAAAGTTAAAACTTAAGTCAAATTAGAGCTACAAAATATTGTCGCGCCAGAGTCAGGGATTTTAAGTAGAGTCTACATTGGATGAACGCGAACGTTGCCGTGCTGACGTCACCCATTTGAATAGCATGGGTGACGTCAGACGTTCGCGTACACGTTCACGTTCGCGTACCATGGAATGTAGACTCTACTTTAAGGGCCCCTCTTGAGGGCCGTCACGTTACGTCAAAATGTAGGTAATGTTGACCTACTTTTTACCCACAGGTCAAAAAGAGGTCCCATCAGAGCTTTTTAAAGGGTCGTTACCATAGGTCAAAATTGAGGTCACATTTGACCTATTTTTTAACCTACATGTAAAAAAGGGTTCCTATGAGGGCTCTCTATGAAGTCAATAAAGTTGGTATAAAATCATCTATTTTCATACCAAATGATTTTTATTTCATCTATTTTTTATCATTATTTAATTTTCATGATCTATTTTTACAAAGTTCGATTAACCATGTCAAAATAGTTACGAATAATTAAAAAATAGGAATCCCCATCCATGTCAAAACTCTGGTTTAAAAAACACAAATTTCTTTACCCAGGCCCAACATGGAAAATAGTTATAAGCTATTTAAAATTGTAGAAATCCTCTTCCATGCCAAAACTCCAGCTTAGAAAACACTGTCTCTCCCGAGACACAACCATGGCAAATAGCTCAAAAATAGTTGTAAACTATGGGGGGTGAGGGTGAATAAAATGTAAACGTGAACTAATAGTGAAAGTGATATTGAGGATCGAGTTAAAATGAGGGTAAATTAAATGTAAGTGTGAAGTAATAGTGAAAGTGAGAGTAAAATGAAATTTAGGATGGAGTTAAAACAAAAGTGAATTAAATGTAAGTAGGCGTGAAAAGAAAGTGAGGGTGAATTAAATGTAAGTGTGAAGCGATAGTGAAAGTAAGAGTAAAGTGAAATTGAGGATGCAGTTAAAGTTAGGGTAAATAAAATGCGAGTGTGAAGTCAAAATAAGAGTGAGTGTATAGAGAAAGTGAGGGTGAATTAAATGTAAGTGAGTAAAAGTGAGTAAGTAAAGTTGAAGTAAGAATAAGAACGAAGTTAAAGTGATGTTAAATTAAATGTAAGTGAGAAATGATATTAAAAGTGAGAGTAAGTTAAATTAACTTTGGAGTTAAAGTGAGGGTTAATTAAATGTAAGTGTGAAGAAAAAGTGAAGGTGAATTAAATGTAAGTGTGAAGTGATAGTGAAAGTGAGAGTATAGTGAAATTAAGGATGGGTTTAAAGTGAGGGTGAATTAAATGTAAGTGTAATGTTAAAGTAAAATTGAGGATAAAGTTGAAAATGATAGTGAATTAATTGTAAGTGCGAAGTGATAGTAAAAATGAGAATAAAGCGAAATTGAGGAAGGGTTTAAAGTGAGGGTGAATCAAATGTAAGTGTAAAGTGAAAAAAAGAGTGAGTGTAAAGAGAAAGTTAGGGTGAATTAATTTAAGAGAGTAAAAGTGAGTGTAGTTCAAGTAAGAATTAGAATCAAGTTAAAGTGAGGGAGAATTAAATGTAAAGGTGAAGTAAAATTGAGAGTGAGTGTGAAGCGAAAGAGAGAGTGAATTAAATGTACGTGAGTAAAGTTCAAGTAAGAATGACAATGAAGTTCAAGTGAAGTACAATTGCGAGTGAACTAAATGTAAGTAAGTGAAGTTGCAGTAAGAATGAGGACGAAATTAAATTGAGGGTGAATTATATGTAAGTGTGAAGTGAAAATGAGAGTGAGTGTGAAGAGAAAGTGATGGTGAATTAAATGTAAGTGAGTGAAGTTCAAGTAAGAATGGCAATGAAATAAATGTAAGTAAGTGAAGTGGAAGTAAGAATGAGGACGAAATTAAATTGAGGGTGAATTATATGTAAGTGTGAAGTGAAAATGAGAGTGAGTGTGAAGAGAAAGTGCGGGTGAATTCAATGTAAGTGAGTAAAGTTCAAGTAAGAATGGCAATGAAGTTCAAGTGAAGTACAAATGCGAGTGAACTACATGTAAGTAAGTGAAGTGGAAGTAAGAATGAGGACGAAATTAAATTGAGGGTGAATTATATGTAAGTGTGAAGTGAAAATGAGAGTGAGTGTGAAGAGAAAGTGATGGTGAATTAAATGTAAGTGAGTGAAGTTCAAGTAAGAATGGCAATGAAATCAATGTAAGTAAGTGAAGTGGAAGTAAGAATGAGGACGAAATTAAATTGAGGGTGAATTATATGTAAATGTGAAGTGAAAATGAGAGTGAGTGTGAAGAGAAAGTGATGGTGAATTAAATGTAAGTGAGTGAAGTTCAAGTAAGAATGGCAATGAAATAAATGTAAGTAAGTGAAGTGGAAGTAAGAATGAGGACGAAATTAAATTGAGGGTGAATTATATGTAAGTGTGAAGTGAAAATAAGAGTGAGTGTGAAGAGAAAGTGCGGGTGAATTCAATGTAAGTGAGTAAAGTTCAAGTAAGAATGGCAATGAAGTTCAAGTGAAGTACAAATGCGAGAGAACTACATGTAAGTAAGTGAAGTGGAAGTAAGAATGAGGACGAAATTAAATTGAGGGTGAATTATATGTAAGTGTGAAGTGAAAATGAGAGTGAGTGTGAAGAGAAAGTGATGGTGAATTAAATGTAAGTGAGTGAAGTTCAAGTAAGAATGGCAATGAAATCAATGTAAGTAAGTGAAGTGGAAGTAAGAATGAGGACGAAATTAAATTGAGGGTGAATTATATGTAAATGTGAAGTGAAAATGAGAGTGAGTGTGAAGAGAAAGTGCGGGTGAATTCAATGTAAGTGAGTAAAGTTCAAGTAAGAATGGCAATGAAGTTCAAGTGAAGTACAAATGCGAGTGAACTACATGTAAGTAAGTGAAGTGGAAGTAAGAATGAGGACGAAATTAAATTGAGGGTGAATTATATGTAAATGTGAAGTGAAAATGAGAGTGAGTGTGAAGAGAAAGTGATGGTGAATTAAATGTAAGTGAGTGAAGTTCAAGTAAGAATGGCAATGAAATAAATGTAAGTAAGTGAAGTGGAAGTAAGAATGAGGACGAAATTAAATTGAGGGTGAATTATATGTAAGTGTGAAGTGAAAATGAGAGTGAGTGTGAAGAGAAAGTGATGGTGAATTAAATGTAAGTGAGTAAAGTTCAAGTAAGAATGGCAATGAAATCAATGTAAGTAAGTGAAGTGGAAGTAAGAATGAGGACGAAATTAAATTGAGGGTGAATTATATGTAAATGTGAAGTGAAAATGAGAGTGAGTGTGAAGAGAAAGTGCGGGTGAATTCAATGTAAGTGAGTAAAGTTCAAGTAAGAATGGCAATGAAGTTCAAGTGAAGTACAAATGCGAGTGAACTACATGTAAGTAAGTGAAGTGGAAGTAAGAATGAGGACGAAATTAAATTGAGGGTGAATTATATGTAAATGTGAAGTGAAAATGAGAGTGAGTGTGAAGAGAAAGTGATGGTGAATTAAATGTAAGTGAGTGAAGTTCAAGTAAGAATGGCAATGAAATAAATGTAAGTAAGTGAAGTGGAAGTAAGAATGAGGACGAAATTAAATTGAGGGTGAATTATATGTAAATGTGAAGTGAAAATGAGAGTGAGTGTGAAGAGAAAGTGCGGGTGAATTCAATGTAAGTGAGTAAAGTTCAAGTAAGAATGGCAATGAAGTTCAAGTGAAGTACAAATGCGAGTGAACTACATGTAAGTAAGTGAAGTGGAAGTAAGAATGAGGACGAAATTAAATTGAGGGTGAATTATATGTAAATGTGAAGTGAAAATGAGAGTGAGTGTGAAGAGAAAGTGATGGTGAATTAAATGTAAGTGAGTGAAGTTCAAGTAAGAATGGCAATGAAATAAATGTAAGTAAGTGAAGTGGAAGTAAGAATGAGGACGAAATTAAATTGAGGGTGAATTATATGTAAGTGTGAAGTGAAAATGAGAGTGAGTGTGAAGAGAAAGTGATGGTGAATTAAATGTAAGTGAGTAAAGTTCAAGTAAGAATGGCAATGAAATCAATGTAAGTAAGTGAAGTGGAAGTAAGAATGAGGACGAAATTAATTGAGGGTGAATTATATGTAAATGTGAAGTGAAAATGAGAGTGAGTGTGAAGAGAAAGTGCGGGTGAATTCAATGTAAGTGAGTAAAGTTCAAGTAAGAATGGCAATGAAGTTCAAGTGAAGTACAAATGCGAGTGAACTACATGTAAGTAAGTGAAGTGGAAGTAAGAATGAGGACGAAATTAAATTGAGGGTGAATTATATGTAAATGTGAAGTGAAAATGAGAGTGAGTGTGAAGAGAAAGTGATGGTGAATTAAATGTAAGTGAGTGAAGTTCAAGTAAGAATGGCAATGAAATAAATGTAAGTAAGTGAAGTGGAAGTAAGAATGAGGACGAAATTAAATTGAGGGTGAATTATATGTAAGTGTGAAGTGAAAATGAGAGTGAGTGTGAAGAGAAAGTGCGGGTGAATTCAATGTAAGTGAGTAAAGTTCAAGTAAGAATGGCAATGAAGTTCAAGTGAAGTACAAATGCGAGTGAACTACATGTAAGTAAGTGAAGTGGAAGTAAGAATGAGGACGAAATTAAATTGAGGGTGAATTATATGTAAATGTGAAGTGAAAATGAGAGTGAGTGTGAAGAGAAAGTGATGGTGAATTAAATGTAAGTGAGTGAAGTTCAAGTAAGAATGGCAATGAAATCAATGTAAGTAAGTGAAGTGGAAGTAAGAATGAGGACGAAATTAAATTGAGGGTGAATTATATGTAAATGTGAAGTGAAAATGAGAGTGAGTGTGAAGAGAAAGTGATGGTGAATTAAATGTAAGTGAGTGAAGTTCAAGTAAGAATGGCAATGAAATAAATGTAAGTAAGTGAAGTGGAAGTAAGAATGAGGACGAAATTAAATTGAGGGTGAATTATATGTAAATGTGAAGTGAAAATGAGAGTGAGTGTGAAGAGAAAGTGATGGTGAATTAAATGTAAGTGAGTGAAGTTCAAGTAAGAATGGCAATGAAATAAATGTAAGTAAGTGAAGTGGAAGTAAGAATGAGGACGAAATTAAATTGAGGGTGAATTATATGTAAATGTGAAGTGAAAATGAGAGTGAGTGTGAAGAGAAAGTGATGGTGAATTAAATGTAAGTGAGTGAAGTTCAAGTAAGAATGGCAATGAAATAAATGTAAGTAAGTGAAGTGGAAGTATGAATGAGGACGAAATTAAATTGAGGGTGAATTATATGTAAGTGTGAAGTGAAAATAAGAGTAAGTGTGAAGAGAAAGTGATGGTGAATTAAATGTAAGAGAGTGAAGTTCAAGTTAGAATGGCAATGAAATAAATGTAAGTAAGTGAAGTGGAAGTAAGAATGAGGACGAAATTAAATTGAGGGTGAATTATATGTAAATGTGAAGTGAAAATGAGAGTGAGTGTGAAGAGAAAGTGATGGTGAATTAAATGTAAGTGAGTGAAGTTCAAGTAAGAATGGCAATGAAATAAATGTAAGTAAGTGAAGTGGAAGTAAGAATGAGGACGAAATTAAATTGAGGGTGAATTATATGTAAGTGTGAAGTGAAAATGAGAGTGAGTGTGAAGAGAAAGTGCGGGTGAATTCAATGTAAGTGAGTAAAGTTCAAGTAAGAATGGCAATGAAGTTCAAGTGAAGTACAAATGCGAGTGAACTACATGTAAGTAAGTGAAGTGGAAGTAAGAATGAGGACGAAATTAAATTGAGGGTGAATTATATGTAAATGTGAAGTGAAAATGAGAGTGAGTGTGAAGAGAAAGTGAGGGTGAATTAAATGTAAGTGAGTGAAGTTCAAGTAAGAATGACAATGAAGTTCAAGTGAGGGAGAATTGAATGTAAAGAAGTAAAATTGAAAGTGAGTGTGAATTGAAAGTGAGGGTAAAGTGCAATTGCGAGTGAACTAAATGTAAGTAAGTGAAGTCGAAGTAAGAATGAGGATGAAGGTAAAGTGAGGGTGAATTAAATGTAAGTAAAATTAAAGAAAATGTTAGATTAAGTGAGTTCGCGCAATATTGTCAGACAATATTTAGCTAAAATGTTGTGCTATTATGGTTCTTTAAAGAAGTTAAGCTAAAAATGTAAAAGCCCTGCTAAGGAATAATAAAACTGTTATTTATACGCTTAAAAATGATAAATTTATTAAACAAAGTAGTTACAGCAGTCTGTTTTTTAGGTTTTTTGTTTCAAAAATAGTCAAAATAAACTTAGATAAACTTGACTTTTAAAAAATTATTAATTTATTAGCATACGCACAACAATAACAGTTTCGAAACCTTTTTAATAACGAATAAATTTTACGTAGTACAAATACTTTCTATTTATGTTCCATTTCATTTGGGAGAAAGCTTACATAATTCTTTATAAAAACGAGTTTTCCACTTATTTGTGCTACAGGTAGAGCATGTATACAACAGGAATTTCGAACCGGAATGAAAATGTCGTTAAAACGCAGATCAAGCTCTGAGTTATTGATTTGCAGATGTGGATTATAATCAAATGAACGTAAAAGCTCTTGAACCATTGCATAAATAACATTGTCAATTTTTATGAAGAATTTATGTTGCCGAAATTTTGACGATTGTTCCAGTGAATACAATAGTTAACTCGTTTTGTTTCTTTAGCGTAAAGAATGGAAGTATACTTTTGATTTTTTACTTTATATCTTCGATAAATTGATTTGACTTTATTTTTCAGTTGATCTTCTGAATATCCGGTAGCATTTCTTAAGGCAGCAAGATGTGTTTCCATTAATTCAAAATCTACTTTAGCTCCAAGTGTAGTTCCAATAGAGTCGTTATCTTTAAGTCGTAAATCCATTAAATTTTCAATGAACCTGAGAGCATTTCGAAAATTCATAGTATTTGCTAACTCCACTTCTAAATTTTTCGTTCCATGTGCCATACGTACAAGATATCCATTTCCATCTTCAAACGGGAAAGCCGACCAAGACCACAAAGGTCCCCACATTTTGACGTGTCTAGCCAGGTGCAATAGCTGATGAACATTATAAGTACATTTTTCAATTCCGTACAAGTCTTCAACTTGATCTACGAACAAATACAAATATGTGTCGGCTAAGTTAATCTTTTCACTGTTGATCTCTGATTGTAACAGAATGTGAATAGCTCTTACAAGCAGCAAGAAATGGTCATAATATTTTTTTTCCAGTTTATTTTTCAGAAGAATCGGTCCATAGAAAAGAAGAAAGGCTCTTAATTCTGAAGCTTTCCAGTGTTTTATAACTTCTAGCGATCTTGGCGTCCGCGTAACATTATCCTCAGGTTTAATATCAGACATAAGTAAGTTAATTTCTTCCTTTGTTTTTGGGCTGATGTAAAAAGCTTTATCTTTATTACTTGTATTGAACCAAAGAAACAGTAACATTTTCATAACGCCCAAAAGTACAGCGTGCATATAGTCTGGCACGAATCCTTTTGATGGGTCAAAATGTGGAATGAGAAATGTAATCGACGGCCCTTTTATACCTTTTACGTGCTCCTTGCCAGTGAAAATCGCTTTCGTTGCCTGGTTCAATATTCTTTGTTTAGTTCTTAGCGTATATTCCTTATCACTGTTTGGAAAAACTCGTTTACACCCTCTGCCTCTTCCTCTTTGATAATTCTCACCAGGATGCTCACAAGTAGGGCAACTGCATTCACCATTATACTGCATTGTATCCATACCAGCAGCTTTAGCTGGGAGCATCCAATGTAGCAACTGGAGCAATCACCTTACTAGTTACAGTTTCACCTGTTTCCTTATTTTTCCAATTAACTCCATTTTCATACATTTGCCTTGTTTCTTCAACAAATGGTTTAAGAAATGATGACATCTCCGGTTTATGCTTGGACTTCTTGTTACTGTAGTATAAAGCAGAAAGAATTTGAAACCTTCTTCTATACCTTGGGTGGACATTTACAATTTGCGCTTGTAAAGCCCAAAGTTGTCCAGTGTCATTATCCGTCGGGATCCCGTCAGCGTTCCAAATTAAACATAAATCATACTTCCCCATAATTACTGTGGCTTTCAAATGCTTGAACTCATGACCAGAAGTTATATCGTAAATAATGTGATCTAGTTGCTGAGAATTGCACTCTTCTTCATATTCATCTATGAAACGTTTCAGATTCCCGACTTCGAATGCATCCTGTATGGCAGTTGTGATACTAAATTGCATAATCAAACCATTTAAATCGGAGTTCGAACAAACGTTGCAGGTTGTGTTTCGTGGGATTAGATCCAATTTACCTATATAATTAAAACATACATCACAGATCCTGTGTCTGATGAATGTTTCAGAGAACGAATGAGGCATTAATTGATTTATAATTTTTAAAACAAAATATCTCGACTTCGGGAAATTACTGGCTCCTGGTGGCAATGTAGATACAATAAGTTGTATTGTCTTGTCCAAAATTTGTTTTGTTCCTGCACTGGAAATATGAATATCCAGTATTTGGCGTAAAACATCCCCATTTGACGTGTCTGTTCCTTCATACAGTGGTAAAAATAGCCATTCACTTGTAAATTCTTTATCTTCGTCGGTGCTAATTTCAAATTCCGAAAGAACAGAATTTGCAAAAGTATTAGAAATGATTGATACACTTGAAGAAACATTAGACAGATCATTCATCCCGGAAAGTGATTCAAAATTACTAATAGACACATTTGCGTTATCGGATAATGGTTGACTATTCGAAGCGGTAGAATCAATCGAAGCAAGAGACAAATAGCTTCTTGTAAAGCAGCGCTACTATTTGAGCCGGATCTCGATGGTGATAATAAGAGTGAATTAATACTAGTCGAAGCAGGAGAACTAACTAAGACATCCGATGTTGACAAATCATCAATTTCTACAGAAGCTCTATTACTTGAGTTTAATGTCAACGACAATGATGAGGTTGAAAGTTGACCAGTCGAAGAATTGTCAGCTAAATTATCCGATGTTGTTGACCAACTATCTTCTGTGAAACCAGAGCCATTGTCGGGATCCTATAAAAGAAAATGTTTACAGACATATAGTAATCCCAGAAATCAATGTAGCTGCAACTTATACCCAATCATCAGCACACACTTTATTTTTCAACATTTTATGTTGGTTTTACGCAAAAAATATTACACTTTAAAATTGATTGTCCAAAATACAATGGGTGTTGATAATTGTGTGCTAGTTGGAGCTTCTTTAATAACTATTGCTCTACTTAAAAATATCTTGGTATTTTGATGTTGATGTTTTTGTTAAAACCCCCAAGCAGAAAATCTATTATATTGCGGTACTGACCATCGGATTTTTATTTCCCCAACACTAGCTCGCCAATATTTGGTTCGTTCATACTGGGATGCTATTCTGTAACTTCACTTTACTCTAAATCCACTTCCATTTCACACACACTCTCATTTTCATATCCACATCACCCTTAATTTTATTTCACTCTCAGTTTCGCTTAACACTCACTCTCTCACTTCATCTTTACTTTCATATACATTTTACCCTTTTAATATTTAATTAGTTTCACATTCACTCGTTTTTAGTTCAGAATTATTCTTACTTAGCCAGAACTTTCACTCTCAATTTCACTCACTCACTCACACACCACACCACGTTTTTTTACACATTCTTCACTTTACCCTCACTGCACACTTACAGACTATTACTCTAGCACCACCCTGACTTTCTTACTCACTCTCATTTGAATTATGGGGAAGGAAAAGTAAGGGTAAAGTGAGGGTAAAGTGATAGTGAGCAACAGTCATTTGAAGTTTGAGTGAAAGAGTAAGTTTAGAGAATTAAGAGTGAAAGTGAATGTGAAATGAGTGTGAAAGTTAGGGTGAAGCGAGAGTGAAAGTGTAAGTGAGAATGAAGTAACAGTGAACCAAACTCATTTAAAGTTTGAGTAATAGAGGAAGTAAGTGATGCGAGTAAGTGTAAGTTATTTAAAGATAGAGTATGACACTAAGTTTGAGAAATCGAGAGTTATAGCGAGTGAAATGAGAGTGAGAGGGAAAGTAAGGATAAAGCGAGAGTGAAAGTGTAAGTGAGAATGAGGTAACAGTCTAGGTAAAGTGATAGTGAGCAATGTCATTTGCAGTTTGAGTGAAAGAGAAAGTAAGAGTGAAGCGAGAGGGAAGCTGAGTCAGAGTGAAGTAAAATTGAGAGTAAATGTATGTTACTTGAATTTAGAGTAAGAGAGTAAGTTTGGGAAATCAAGAGTAAAAGTATGTAAGTAATGAGAGTGAGAGTGAATGTAAGGGTGAAGCGAGAGTGGAAGTGTAAGTGAGAATGAAGTAACAGTAAGGGTGAAGTGATAGAGATAAAAAAACATTTAAAGTTTGAGTGATGCGGGAGAGAAAGTGAGAGTCAGAGTGAAGTAAAAATGAGAGTAAGTGTAAGTTATTTGAAGAAAGAGTGAGAGCGTAAGCTTTGGGACTCGAGAGTTATAGTGAGTGAAATGAGAGTGAATGTGTGAGTAAGAATGAAGTAAAAGTGAGGGTAAAGTGAGAGTGAGCAAAATTTATTTGAAGTTAGAATAAGAATGTAAGAGAGTAAGGGTGAAATAAAAGTGATGTGAAAGACATTTGAAATTAAGAGTGAGAGTAGGAGAAAGTAAGGGTGAAGGTGAGAGTGAGGGAGAGAGTAAAGGGAAATAGAAAAAGAAGTGAGTGAAAGATAAAGTAAGAGTGTTGCGATCGGGAAAGTGTGAGTCAGTGTGAAGTAAAAATGAGTGTAATTGTAAATTATTTGAAGTTGTTGAGTATGTTTAGAGAATCGAAAGTGATAGTGTGTGAAATGAGAGTGAAAGTAAGGATAAGCGAAAGTGAAAGTGTGAGTGAGAATGAGGTGACAGTCTAGGTAAAGTAATAGTGAGCAAATAGCATTTGTAGTTTGAGTGAAAGTGAAAGTAATGTGATGCGAAAGGAAAACTGTGAGACAGAGTGAAGTAAAATTGAGAGTAAGTGTATGTTATTTTAATTTAGAGTAACAGAGTAAGTTTGGGGAATCAAGAGGGAAAGTATGTGAGGAATGAGAGTGAGAGTGAATGAAGGGTGAAGCGAGAGTGGAAGTGTAAGTGAGAATGAAATAAGAGTAAGGGTGAAGTGATAGAGATAAAAATCATTTAAAGTTTGAGTGATGCGAGAGAGAAAGTGTGAGTCAGAGAGAAGTAAAATGAGAGTAAGTGTAAGTTATTTGAAGAAAAAGTGAGAAAGTAAGCTTAGGGACTCGAGAGTTAAAGTGCGTGTGAAATAAGAATGAATGTGTGTGTAAGAATTAAGTAAAAGTGAGGGTAAAGTAAGAGTGAGCAAAATTTATTTTGAAGTTAGAATAAGAATGTGAGAGAGTAAGGGTAAAATAAAAGTGATGTGAAAGCCATTTGAAGTTAAGAGTGAGAGTAGTAGAAAGTAAGGCTGAAGGTGAGAGTGAGGAAGAAAGTAAGGGGAATAGGAAATGAAATAAGTGAAAGTTATTTAAAGCTAGTGTGTGAATGAGAGAAAAAGTTAACTTGAAACGTATGTGAAATTATGAGTGAAAGGAAAGGAAGAGTAAGGGTGAGGGTATAAAATAAGAGTGATATGAAAGTCATTTGATTTGAAAGTGCGGGTGAATCGAGAGTGAAAGTGATTGTGAAATAAGAGTGTTTCTAACTCCATTTGAAGGTTAAAATGACATTGAGAGAGAAAGTAAGTGATAAGCGAGAATGATAGTGAGGGGAAGTGAGAGTGAAAGTGAAAATGATGTTATCGTCAGGGTGAAATGAGAGGGATAATGTGAGTTAGTGAAAGTGTGAGTGAAATAAGAGTGAGATGAGGGTTAAATAAGAGTGAGACATAGTGAGGCTGAAATAAAAGTCAGTGTGATTTACAGAATAGCATCCCTGTTCAAGAATCTTCATAGTCGATAAAGAAAGTCCCGTTGTTTGAATAATTATTATTATTATTGATAACAATAATAATATTTTTTGAGTTATTGTGAGAGTGGACTCTCAGAATTAAAAATAATATTACTGATTTCGCTGATACTTCGCTTTTAATGAGTGAATGTGATTAAGAATTTATGAAAAATAGTAGCTTCTTGTTTATTTTGCATTGCGACAAGGAGCGAAAAATTATTTAGATTTTAAAAAAATTATTTATAATCAATGAAAATTGATTATAAATTGTATTGTTAATCACATATTATACATATAAAGCATAAAATTACTTACTTCGTCTATAAAGTCCGCATCTTCGTTTTCATCCATGCTTATTTTGACGGTCTACGTGGATGCAATCAGTTCCGGAGTTCTTATCCTAAAATTTGTATTAGAACTAAATTATTTTCGTACATAATTAAGTAGTAAGAAGTGTTTGATTTTTATTATTTTTTCCATTTAGGAATAATAACCATAAAAAGAAATTTATTAAAATTTAATTAATTATTTACTTTTATTTTAATCAAAAATTTGTTCGTTCCTTTTAATAATAATAATAATAATAATAATAATAATAATAATAATAATAATAATAATAATAATAATAATAATAATAATAATATAAATAATAATAATAATAATAATATCAAAAATAATAATTAATAGTAGTATGATATTTGGCCTCTATGACAAGAATGATCAAAAATTTTATTCTCAAATAATGTAACTATTTAAATTTATAAAAACTAATAATTATAAATTTGTTGCTTATACTTACAATATAAATTATTACACGTTGGTCTAAAAGTTTTCCACTGATTTATAACAAAGAGAATAAATTTTACTTTGAAGAAGATTCAAATTAAAATCCGTAATCACTTGACGTTGTTAACATAACGTTTAATTGGTAACCAAGGAAACCAAGGTAACCAAGTGTTTTGTTGTATGTTGTCAAAGATAAAGTTGACATTTTCCAATTTCTTTTTTCGGTCTTTTATTACTTGGTAAAAATGGAACAATATTTATTGGAAGGCGATGGTTATTTTACCATAATTGAAAAAAGTTCAATTGCTGTTGATGAGAATGAAATAGTGGAGTTAAAGGTTGGATCAACTATCAATTATTTGTGGCCAGAGCGTGCACGACACAAAAAAAAGTATTCTGGGAAAATAGTTGGAATCTCAAGTAAGTATTATTTATCTGTTAAAAATCAAACTTCAATTTAATTCCCTGAAATTATATACTATAATTTTTAAGGTTAAAGTCACAATCGTTCACTCATGAAATTTGTAGTTAAGAAATGTTTTCATTGTTTATTTCAGCTAATGAAGCAGATTTGCTAAAATTAAAAACTCAAAAATTACAAGAAGCAACAAGAAGTTTAAAAAGAAAAAGAAACGAAAAATCCACAACAAGCTGTAAAAAAAATCAAGCACTGTCAGATGACAATCCTCAGAAGGTATTTTTATTAATATTATGATTATTACTAGTTTTGATATTGCAATTAAACAAATCTCCATTTTATTATTTCAACGATTCTTTTCTATTATTAAAAATTGTTTTAAATTTTGTTGATACTCATCATAAGTTCATTATTTCTAATAAGAAAGGTGATAAAAAAATTTTATTTTACTGAATTTTATAAGATTATAAAAGAAATTCTAAGTAATTATTAAATATGATTTTCAGAAAATAAATCAGAAACTTCTGCGCAAAGAAGCAAACATTTCTAGTGCAAAGGAGATATTGAAAACTTTGGATATGGATACTTTGGAATGCTCTACATTATCTTATGCACTAAACAATATTAATATTGCTTTACGTTTAGCAAAAGATATAACACCTACCTTGGAAAAAGCTAAAAAGGTAATAAGTATTAATTTTTACTACTCTACAAATCTGAAATAGTACAAGTTCGATCAATTTTTACATGGTTCAATAATTTACTAAATGATTTAGCACTTTATTTATTATTTATATTTTATTTTAAGCAATTTTTAAAAGTTGATAAATCTATTTTTCAAAAAAATTGACATAAACACATATTCCAAATATTAAAGTCCTTAGAAATAAGTTTATCACTGTCCAATTTAAGGAAGTGAAATTTATTACCAAAGAATTACAATTTAAAAAATATTTTGGCCTAACCTTGATGATATTAATTTAAATTTTTTTATTTGAAAAAATTACCAAACGTTTGAATTTCCTTATTGAAATAGACTTTAATTACAAACAGAGCGTTTTAAAATAGAAAAAATATTTAAAAATGAATAATTTATTACAATTTTTCTACATTATCGTTAATTTTAATGGATATGTGAAATTTTTTGTATGGAAATTGACACGGAAATTCTATTGACAATTTCTTAAAATTTTCGGCCGAATTTCCTTACGAACTGCGTGGGAAATTCAATCAAATTACGAACGAATTTATTTTGAAAATTTTTTTTTAATTCTGCTCGGAAATTCGTATAGAATTCCGCACGTATATCAGCTAAAAATTCCTCAAAAGTTGTTAGCGAAATTTCCATACGAAATTCGTGTGAAATTTGAGCGAATTACGAACGGATTTATTTTGGAAATTTTTTATAAAATTCTGCTGGAAATTCGTATGGAATTCCGCACGAAATGGAAGCAAAAATTTGTTCAAAAATTTTCGGCGAAATTCCCATACGAAATTCGCATGATATTCGAACGAATTACGAATCGATTCTTTTGGAAAATTTTTATAAAATTTCTGCTTAGAAATTCGTAATGAAATTCCGCATGAAATGGCAAACTAAAAATTCCTTCAAAAATTTCGGCGGAATTTCCGTACGAATTTCCGAGCAGAATTTTATAAAAAATTTTCCAAAATAAATCCGTTCGTAATTCGCTCGAATTTCAGCCCGAAAACTTTTGAGGAACTTTTTAGCTTTCATTTCGTGCGGAATTCCATACGAATTTGATAGGAATTCTGTACGAATCTGGCCGGATTGCTGAACAAAATTTGTAAAAAAATCGTACGAATTTCGTAAGAATTATTTTTACCTGGGAATATAGAAGCTATTTAAAAAACTAATTTAAATAGCAAGATAATTCTATATTTATGTTTTTGAGATACATTAAAATTATAAATAAACTATATCATTGTTATACATTTTATATAAGTATACTTCAAAAGTAGAATTATAAAAAATTTTAACGAGAAATAAAAATGTACCTAACCTAAAATTAACTTTCAACATTTGCTTAATTTTTGAATATTGACAAAATTTGTAACGAATTTTTCAATAATTTTTTATAAATTTATTAGATTGAAGTTATTAATAATACGTACAATTTTAATTTGTTATAATATTAAAATATAAAAATTGTTTCAGTCATTAGAAGATTTCCTGTCAGATCAAAGTTCGGAGCTAATTCATCTTGATACCGGTGAAACGTCGACTTTCGTCATTCATGGACAACCTTCTCTCGAATCAATACAGTATGATCCTTCGACTGAAAATCTGCCACGACCTGCTTTGAAGGGCAGACATCTTCTTCGAATCGAAACAAGATGATCCTTCGACTGAAAAAATGCCACGACCTGTCAATGAAGGGCAGTAATCTTTCTTCGAATCAAAACAAGATTATCCTACGACTGAAAATCAGCTTCGTCCTTTATGAGGGTCAACTTTCGTCTTGACTGATATCATTCTACGATGAAGAACCACCTTCTAATTCTTAAGACCGACTTTGGACAACCATTCTGAAGATAACATTTAGAAACGGAAGATGATATTGACCCGAACGCAGTTAATAACACAGACTTAAATATTTGTTTATTACAAAGCAGACTGCAAATGATCAGGTAATATAGTGCATAATAGATTAGCAAGAAGTCTTGCGTATAGATATTTTCATTCTCTTTTCGTTTTTTCTTTCGTTTATTTTCTTCTACCTCTTTATTTGCTTGTTTTCTCTTTGCTGGTTCATTTCCTCCACCTTAATTTTTTTCTTCAGTCTTATCAATCCACCTTTATCCTCGTTTATCTTTGTCCTCTTATTTTTTTCCACCATTTTTTAATTTTCTTTCCTCCACTATTCCCCGTGTAGAAATTTCCCTACTTCGCCTTAATGAAAAGGGGCGCTGATGAGGAATTAGTTAAGTCAACAACACTAGAAATTTCTAGATAGGTGATAATCGGGCACGACTTAGAATGACACCTCTTTTCAGATAGGGAAATAAGGATCTATTTATGTCCCTTTTAAATATTTCAATTCAAGGCCCTGGCTTAGAATGCCTATAGGTGATAA